>NC_000081.6:12424778-12629778 GCF_000001635.26 Mus musculus
CATCTGTGAAATTCTCTGTTAAAAAAAAAAAAAAAAAAAAGGCAGTTTTAGCTTCAGGTGTTGCAGGAATGGAGGTGGGCAGAGAACCCAGCCATGCACATCCTGGTTGCACATTTTATTAGTGATATATGCCGAATCCTGTGAGCATCAGTGTCCCCATCTGAGATATGGCACTGCAGGGGAGAATTCAACTATGTCGATTTCTGATTTATGGAGGCAGACTTCCCTTAAAAAGCCACACTGACCAGCTGAGGAAGGAAAAAACGAGGGGGAAGGAGAGAAGAAAGAAGACAAATGAATGAACAGGAGACCACTCAGGACACCAATCAGCAATCAGATGTGAGTGGAAGGCTCTGACCCAGGTGGAATCCTAAAACTAAAAGCTGGGCAGCAATCCACTTTGCATAGAGACCCCGCCTCCAAGCTCGAGCTGTGCACAGGGGCGTTGTGGTCCTCCGGAGCAAGAAGGGCTGAGGGGAGGGACATCACGGGGCAAAGTGATGGTTGCAGGCGTCCACTGTGGGCTGATTCTGAGGGAGATTCCTAACGGCAAGGGATGACTAAGTCAAACTTGGTGTTTGTCAGAGTCACTGACTCACACAGTGCTTAAGACCCAAGCTTAAGGCAGCAATGCAAGGGCGGCCTCTGGAATACCCCACTGCCCTACATCAAAGCGGAGCGGCTTGAAAGGAAGCTAGACCGAGTTGTAGGGTTCTCAGTTCTCCTGTGCCCTCCCCGGCCCCCAGTTTCCCTGTGATTGATAGGAGGAAAACAGAAGCTTCCCAGGTGGCTACCAGTGAGGGAGGTTCATGAGTGTGCGTGTACCTGTCCCACCCAACAGATAATCACCCACACGGGAAACGTGTGCCATATACTGCGGGTTATTGTGCCCATGATCCATGAGTGGAGTGCTGATGCCTGAAATAACCGACCGCATTTACTTTGAAAGGGGCAGGATTCGTTTGTAACAGTCATCTAGGGTTAAAGTGAGGTCGCAGGGAATGCACTAGCAGGGACCTAATGCGAATCTCTAGGGTGGTGGAGGGAAGGTTTAGTTATAAGAACAAAACAAAATGCACACAGCTCAGGCTCCCCCTCCCAAGGTAGGCTTTAGGGTATCTCTAGATTTGAGGGCTCATCATGGTGGCATGCACGGGACAAACTCTAGACTTGTCTTAGTCTCCCATGCACAGAAAGTTAGCAGGTTTAATTTGAGAATAAGCAGAGACAGAGTGCGAGTCATACCGCCATATTTAGAAATTGAAGAGAAGCCGCCATATTTAGGGATTGAATATGGGGGAGGGGGCTTGTTTTTAAACAAAACCTCAATTGTTCAGTTTTAACAGTGAAGACTAGGGAGTCAGAAGCCCCGGTGTAAACCAGCTAGCACAGAGAGGCAAGGAAAGCACCAAGCTGGCCTTCTTCCCCAGCTGGTGTCCCAGAAGCAATGCCCACCTCTCACGCAATCTCAAAAAACAAAACAAAACAAAACAAACCTCCTTCAAACTGAGTGCCCCTTCCTTGTACTTCCTGTATGTCTCTCCCTTCATTCTCCTGGTTTTCTCTTATTCTCTCTTTTTTTTTTCTTAATAATCCTACGTTCATTTCTTGTCAATTGGTCGCTTGCTCCTCCTCTTGACCTATAGTTGACTTCATTTAATCCTATTTACAATCTTCAAACAGAAAGTTCTTGAATCAAAGGTGTGTGCTAAGGCCGAGCCACACCACAACTGAGAACAGGTTTTTCCAGTAAATAGCACAATCTCCAGGTTCACGGTGTGATCAAATATCCTGCAACTGAGACTGCTATCCAATCACCGCAAACCTAACAGCTAAGAAGGCAGTGGTCATTGCAAGTGAACTGAAACAGGAGAACCAGGCAGGCTTGCGTTCAACACCAGGGACCTGAAAACACACTGTGGACTTCCATCAGAGTAGTGGTGGTAGAGAAGAAAAACTAAAAGAAGACATGAGGATTAGCTACTGGAAGGGGAACATTTTCTTTGAAGATGGGCTCTGAGAGAACAGATTGAGCAGTAGTGAGAAGTTTGACGGAGGGGCTGGGTGTACTCCAGTGCCAATCTGAGGGAAGAGGATGCGAGTCTGTAGAGTGTCCATCTCTCTAGGCCCTTCTGCACCATAGGACTTAGAGAGGGAAAGGGGACTGATATAACAAGAAAGCCCTGACCTGGGACTGAATCCTACACCCCTGAAACCTAAAACCCAGCTGTGCTACCTTTAGCAAGGGTCGAAATTGCCTCTGACCCCAAAATCACTTGGTTTCTGAAGAAAACACTTTCAAAATGAAGCAGAACATGTCAGACTTTTTAAAAACAGTTCTCAAAATTGTCCTAGGAAAAACAAAATACCAGAAACAGATTTTTTTCTGGAACAAACACCATCTCTAGGTTAGAGTTTGTCCCCCATTTAAACTTCAAGGGTACAGGGCTAACAATATGATGCAATTATTGGCTCATTGACATCTCTCTGGAAAGTGAAGAATGTGAGACTAACACATCCAACATCGTAGGAACTGAAGAAGCCCGAGTGTTTCACGGGAAGCAGTCTAGTGTATGCATGTCAGAAAAAACATCTTTATTTTTTCTGACTACCACATCAAGAATCTTATTAGCCAAGATGGAGCAAAATAAGACATAGGAGAAAACAAGGAAGGCCATTAACTAAAAACAAAACAAAAGAAAAAAACTCAAAAGGTCAAGGAAATTGAAATTGAAATTTAGATGACAATTACTTTCAATTGATTCTTAATTTTCTTAGGTTATAGTCTATGAAGGGAGTTAGGTTAGTTGGCACTCACTTGATTATCATTATTGCATTGACATTTTTTTTCACCGTGGAACTGCCAAAAAAGCATTATTTTTGAATAAGACAATCCATGAGTGCCCAGATTCCATTTGTGGGAGCAGAGGAAGCCACTCAGTGCTATCCAGGAATCAACCCTTTGGGTCCATGCTAAAGGCTACCATGTAGTGATGCTCTGTAGCTGCTGTTCAAAGCACGTAAGAGATCTCCCTAAATGCACTGTGACTCATCTAACGTTTGGCTCCCGCAGCCCCACAAACAAACAGCACGACTTTTATCTCCAACTTTCCCACTGCACAAGAATATCTGGTCCCAAGGAAGATCTCAGAAGGAATGGTCACTCTCACTCCACCCTGGGCTCTTTACTGTTCCCAACACTCAGAAAAAGAGCCTAAGAATCTGCAGATGTGACGGAGCACAGTCCAGCTCTCCTCCCCGGGGAAGCTGAGCTGCTGCACCCACTGCTCAGGATCCACAGGAGAAAGCAACGTGACTTCCCTTTCATGCTTCAGTCACAGGAACATGGCTTTTAGGTTGCTAAATGAAGCCCATTTTCCAAATCTCTGGGGCAGATGTGTGAGTGACTGAAAGAGAACCAGATGGCCATCAGAGAGGCCAGGACTGGAAATGAATAACCATTCATACAGAGGGAGTCAGAGCAACAACACACACAGACATACACATACACAGACATATACAACCAGACACATACGTATACACACAGGCACACACAAATGTATGCACACACATAGGCACACACACACACAAATGCATGCACATACACATAGACACACACAAATGCATGCACACACACACACACAGACAGATACACACAGACACATGCATGCACATACACATACATAGACACACACATCAGATACATATGCATGCACATACACACACACACAAATTCACAATCACACAAAGACACAGGCACACACACAAAATTTAATCAGCACCAAGTGGCAAGGAACCTGTGACTTGCATGCAGAAATTACAAAAACTCTACCACACTGCTGGACCATTGCTTTCCCATGAGAATAGCTTGGGACTAAAGAGAAAAGCAGCAGACATGGAGAGACCCATTTGTTATTTCTGCGTGCTTTGGTCCATGAAGAACATAGGAAGTGTACACAGCTCAGACACCCTCAGAGGCAGCAGGGGGAAGGGCAGCTGATGTCCATGGAGACATCCAGGCTGTGACTCTGCAAGTGAAATAATATCAACCTTGTTTTGAATGAGTCTGTTCCAGTTTCCACCCATTCCTCACCCCCTTTCTCCTACACCCCCACCCAGCAAATCTAAAGGGGCTTAAAGGACTGTGTTGGGGACTATTTAGATGATTTCATGCATACAAAAATTAGGGAAGTTTCTCGGTTCCAGAGAAAGCTGTGGTATATCTTACAGACCCCGGAACTTCATCGTCATTAGCCTTTGCGTGATCCTCTTATGGGAGGTTTGTATGACCTGCTTGAAAAAAGGACAGTATCCTTAGGGTCTTTGCATTCTTTAAGTGCAGACATGAGTGTGTGGATGGCAGGGAGGACTTGCACGGCCCTCCTTAGTGCACAATTCAAATGGTGGCAGACGGGCACGCCAACATTCTCAAGCAAGTAAGCTTTGCTCTTGGCTGGCCCTGTCCCTCTGACCGTGCGGGTGAGAAAGCCTTGGTATCTGGAGCTCTTTTCTAGATTTTTCTACATTTCTGGACTGGGAAGAGAAGGGGCTCCCCTAAGGGTCACTCCTCAGCAGGAGCTAGTGGGCAGCTCCCACCCTGACAGATCTCTGACAGCACAACCATGATAGCTTTACTCTCAACTCACAGCGACAGAACAGTGTGAATGTCTTCTGTGTGTGTGTGTGCATGCACAGAAAAATCTCAAGATGGTCAAAAAGCATGATAGAAGGCATGATGTAAGAAAAGATAAAAAAAAGAAAAGAATAGGCTAGGCAGAAGCTGGGCCCTGGATTTAATTGGTAGCATTGCAAAGTAGGTAAATAAACAAAGAAACCAATATATTAGTAAATGGCATGTGAGGGGGCAAGCAGGTGGTGTGGGAGGGGCAAGCAGGAGGCATGGGAGGAGCAAGCAGGTGGTGTGGGAGGAGCAAGCAGGAGGCATGGGAGAGACAAGCAGGAGGCAAAGCAGTAAAGATGCAGATGAGCTGTGAAAGTTCTCTAAGCTAGCAGCACTGGTTCACGTGAACTTGCTCCTGTAAAAAAAACCTCAGTCTCCTGTGGATTGTGATACTAGACAAAGCTTGTTCTGACTGGCCATGATCCATGAAGGCTTAGGTAAAGATAAGAGCATCTGTCATTGTGGTCGGCTCTGCATCACTGTTAAGTTCCACATACAGTGCCCTCAGGGTCATCTGCTGCCCTTCACTGACCACCATGAGCTTTACTCTGAATTCTGGGAGTTTCTGGGAGTTCTGAGTTTACTTGGTTTGACTTCAGACCCGTAGTCCTAAGGGCATGCCTTTAAGAATCCAACAAGAAACTGTAGACGTGTAGGCAGAGCCTACAGGAAACAGCAGGAGAGGCTGGCACTGGGGCCACCAATTCTCACCCACAGAGGGCCTCAACAAACTTCTGCTGGAGGCTGAACGTTGTAAAATGCTGATGATGGTTGGTTTCTTGGTGCACTGGCAAGTCCTCTGGTTTAATTATTGCCTGTGCTGCTTTCACACTACAAGAGCAGAGCTGAGCGAGGAACAGAGACTGGTCATCAAAGCCAGAAGCGGCAGCCACCTGGCCTTCATAGTTGCTGACCCTTCATCTCAAGGCCTAGTCACACTCTGCTCTCCTCCCCCATCTCTTCACCTGAAGTTGTAAAGAAACTTGAGCATCTGCCCAAGCGTGTCTCAGCAAGTAGAGGCAGGAACCGATGTGTAGAGATAGCTGGGAAGCCATAGGTTCACCTACATGGCCTGCTTTTATTTTAAAGTTCCATTTTAAAACAACACCAATGAGAGCTCCGCGAGAAACAGCCGAGTCTGTGCATCTTAAAAAGGGATGCTTGCTATGCATTATGGGTCTTTTCCGGCAACATCAAAGTTTACCGGTCTGGCCACTTTACCAACAAGCATGCTGCCTGGAAGGAATGGAAAGGGTCTGTCCTTGGTCCCTTACGCTGGCCTCAGTGGTGATGAAAGCAAAGAAAATGGCTTGGGGACAAAGGAAGGAGAGGTAGCTTCCGGGCCTGGAGTTTCTCAGGAGGCAGAGGACTCTGTGGGAATTCCCCAGAGGAAGTACAGAACAGTTGAGAGTTGTCACGCTACGACAGAGAACAGCCAATGAGAAATAGACCATGGCAGGAGGGGTCAAAGGTGAACAGAACCCAGTTTACAAAACCATTCAGGGAGAGCCCTGCCTTCAGAAACAGCATCAACCAAGGAAAGGGAAACTCCATCTTCTTCTCTCTCTCTCTCTCCCTCCCTCCCTCCCTCCCTTCTTCCCTCCCCCATCCCCCCCCCCCCACCTCTAAGGAGCCACTGCTTCAAGCACTCAGCCACCACGTGGCAGTGCTGGCTCTGCCCACTGAAGACTATTGACTTCAATCTCTGCCTTCATGGTTTCTTGACATGGGCTCTTATTGTTCCATTCTCAGCTGGGCCAGCAAAGAGCTCCACACCTATCTGCCTACCTCCAAACCTTCCCTCTCCCCCACTGCCCAAGGATCCCAACATGGGAACTGCATCTGTCACTCAACTACAAAGCCACCTGTAAGCACATTTCTCATAACGAAGTCCTAGTTCTTTAGTCTGGATTAAAGGCCCAGCCTGTGCATTTGGCTCAGTAGACGTCTCGTTAATCTTTGAACAGGGTGTGCTATGCTCTTACCCTGGAATGCCACCCATTTCTCTGGGTGATTTTGTGGAAATCCAGTGAAATAATCAAATACTACCCTACCCACCTTGAAAAAGTTTTGGGTCATGCTGGGCACAGGGACATATACCTGTAATTCCAGCTCTCAGAAGGCAGAGATCTCTGTGAGTTTGAGACCAGCCTGGTCTACATAGTGAGTTCCAAGACAGCCAGAGCTATAAAGTGAGACCCTGTCTCAAAAAACAAAACAAAAGACGGCAAACAAACACCCCCAAAACAGAAGCCACAGCTGTCTCTCAATACAGCATATGGTTGGATATCACTTACAGCATACTTATCACTCAGCAGTGGAGATTGTAAAATGTACAGAAATAACAGCAATTCATGCTGGGCTACAATAAACGCTGTGAGAGGAGAGGAACACTCTAGAAAAATGATGGAGTTGGCTACAGAGCAGGCTGACTCATACACTGGCTTGGCCGTGGGCACCTGCGAGGCCATGTGATAAATGTCTGTGGCTGGACGTAGTATCAGTGGGAGGAATGTTAGGAAGAATTAGAGATGTCTGCCCAGGGAGCTAAGACGGCTGGTGGGTCAATAACACCAGCGAAAGATCATGGCACAAATATTTATTAAGAAAATAGATATCTTTGAGGGGAAACAAGGACATAGTATCAAACATGAGGGGGGTGGGAGGTGTTGGGGGAGGGAGGGAAGGAGGGAGGGAGGGAGGGGGAGAGAGAGAGAGAGAGAGAGAGAGAGAAAACGCACTTTGTTGCAAGTCATGAATCAGAGGATGACTTTCTGACTCCTGAGTGTTAAAAGGCCAAGAGAACGCTCAAAATAAGGGACTAGAGAAGGCTTGAGTGGAAAAATAAAATCTTCAAAGAAAGAAACTGTAGAGTCCTGGTAGGCAAGAGGTGGAAAGCTGGGCGCTTTAAGTGGAGTACAAGGACCATGGTCTTCTTTCTCTTCAAATGTCATGTTGGGAGCTAAACTACTACTTATGTAAACAGCAAGGCAAGAAAAAACAAGCCAACAAAGCAAACAAAAGACAAGGCAAGCTCTCAGGCCCCTGGGGGTGGGGTGGGAGAATTCTATTGGTCCAGAGCATCTTTGTTTCTTTGAGAAATTTCTGCCCTGGAATTCCACAGCAGAACCCTGACCTCTGCTATTTTGCTTTGTTTTGATTTCCCAAGCTGTGCACTACCATGTTGCATAAGAAGGGGCTAGAATAAAGTCAAGGAATTCTACCTTTTGGTACCCAGAAAGATTTTTGTTAAAGTGTGTGTCTTCAGCACCCAGTTACCACTTATCTAATGCATCCGAGCACCATCCACAGCAATTTTGTCACTTGAAAAATATTTTTGTTACACAGACTTATTTTGTGAGCCTGCACACATGCGCATGAGTGGATGCTGGAACACAGCACGCAGAGTCACTTCTTCTTTCCACTGTGGGGGTACCAGGATGGCTCAAACTTAACCAGGCTTTGCAGCAAGACCCTTTACTTACTGAGCCATCTTGCTGGCCCAAGGCTTTCTTAAAAGTCATCACAGTAATTGGAAGAGAGACTGAGAGTGGACCTCTTGTCTTGGGTAAGATTCAACTATGATGGTATGACATCCATGAGCAGACTTAAGAAATCAAATATATTTCAAGGGCTTCTTGAAGCTCCAATGAGTCATACTCTCCTTTTCTTCCCCTTTTCCTGATTGCTATTGCTTTGTCTATGACAGAATACATTTTCTATTTTAGGACAGCCCCCTTCCCCCCTTTTCCTCCCTTTTTTTCCTCTCTATATTCCCCTTTACCTTGCAATATATGGACATACACTTTAATCCCCAGAAGGCTTAAATTCAGCCGACCCCAATTAAGAGAGTAGGGAGTGGTATTGATGGTAAAAAGCTGTGTAATTACGGACAAGAATGAAAGGTATCTTTAGAACAAAGAACTAGGCAGGAAGCCATTTATCTAGTGATAAAAATCTCACAACATCTACAATATAATTTTCACAGAAGACATTAACAGAAGGGCAAGGACATAGTATTACTGCTCTAGAGGCCCATTATGTTACTTTATATATGAGTATGTAATAAGTAATATATATTACATGCTCTAGTGGTCCATTAGGGCATTTACCTGAAATTTGAAGGTATATCTCAAGTCCAAAAGCTGACTGTATTCAGATGGAATTTTAACAGTATTTAAAACACACACACACACACACACACACACACACACACAAATAGAATGCAATAACATTTTTCAAAAAGTAAAGTAAATTGAGGGCTGGGTATGGTGGTGCATGCCTCTAATCCCAGGCCTTGGAGGCAGATCCTGGTCTATACAGCAATTCCAGATCAGCCAGGGCTACAGAGTGAGGAGGCCCTGTCTCAAAAAAGATGAGACACCAAACCAAAACAAACCCCACCCCCGCAACAGAACCCCAAATGTAATACTACTATAAAGTGAGATGCAATCTATAAACATCCTAATGTCTTCCTTCCACACCCCAGAAACCAGGTTGGTTTCTACTAACCTCAAGTGTGTCTACTCCCCTTGGAGACCCCTTCATTATAAGCTCTCATTTACAGGGCACGGCATTCACTTTTTCTATGCGACCGCCCAGATGTTTACTTCCCTGGGAACTGCAAACTGCACAGACGAGGGAAGGAGGCACGGAGCCAGACAGCGAGTCGCAGCAAGCCCTGCAAATGTTGCTAGAGGAGTAAGTCTAAGTCAAACATCAGCAGCTTTCCGGGCGATCCATCCCGGGCAAGTAATTATTCTTATCTCTGTTCTCCTCCACGAATCACTTCATCTCCTTACGTATGAAACCAAACCAAACCAAAGCCACCCCCCCCAGATTTAAATCTTAGTTTCTTAGGCCAGTGTTGATGGCAGCCTTCTCCTCCTTATCCTGTGTTGGTAGTCCTGCACGGTGCCTTGAGTTTCACACAGCCCCTTAGCTATGCTCCGTGTCAGCGGAAGCACCCGCCTGAGATGTGTAAGCCAAGCGAGGCCCACCAGGGAAAGTCCAGGATTTCGAGGAGAGGCAGGGACATAGATGGGGACAGAGGAGAGAAAAATATGCAGTCAGGGTATTTGTGCATCTTCTCATGCTGGAGCTGGCACGATACTTTCCACAAGTACACTGCCAGTCTATCTGCAGAAACAGGTATGCAAAGGTGGCGAACAGATGTGCAAGCACGTGCCTTGAAGGACCCCAGGCTTCCACATTTCCCACGTGCACAGCGAACATCCCTACTTCCTGACCCCTAAACTGCAGGAAGGAATGGGGTCATTCGAGTCAAATCTCTTGCCTCAAGGCTGTGCCCTGCACAGAGAGGTGCAGGGGGTGGGCGTGGGGTGGGGATGGAGATGGGGAGCTCCTACCAGTCTACTGTGTGATTGATAGAGTCCTGCCCCTTCTGTTTTCTACAATCTTGCTGAGCATCAGAGTCCTATGGGTGCTTCAGAAAGCCCAGACTCCTGGACTCCAACATTTGCAGACCTTCTGAAGCCAACCTCCCATAAGACACACCCTCCTGCCAGTGCAACGACCCCTCTGCATCATGCCTGCATGTCTATAGAGTGTGTGTACCCTTGGCGTACCGCTTTGTCCCTGACTCTTGTGTTTTCCCTCATGGCTGCCTAAACTGGGAGTAGGTTGGTGGGTATGAGTGAAGGTGACTGAGGGTGGGTGCGTGGGAGGTAGGGACGGGGCGCGGGGAGGGGGCAAGCTTGTTATCTATGGATCTGAGTGGCCTCTCTCATCAAGGATTTCTAGCCCAATGCATGAGAAGTACGGCCCAGTTCATCCCCAGGTTCCTCAGTGGTCTGCCGTGTTGCCGTTCACTTTATTCGAGTCTGTGTTCCCTACAGCTGTGAGTCTGGGCACTTTTCCTGATGCCTTGGGCTAGCTAGTGTTTCTATTCACATGTCACTTGTCCTTTACCAATTTCTATTGAGATGTTTAATCATTACGGTTGATTTGTTAAATATCAGGGCCTACCACAAAACAGAAACAGAAGGCACACGACCCAATTCCTTCTATGAAGCCAGTTACACTACATATTCTCCCCTTGGAGATGGAACAGTTGCTGTCTAATCAGGGCTTTCCCTGGTACTGTAATTTATTTCGTGTTGCTTTTGAGGCAGGTCTCATGTAGCCCAGGATAGCCTCAAATTCACTATATACCCCAGGATGACCTTGAACTTCTGACCTCAGTGCTGAGATTATAGGTGTGTGGCACAATGCCTGGTTTACGTGGTAGGCCAGCAATCTGCCAATGGAGCCACAGCCCCAGATTCCCGTTAAAGCTTTATTTAATGTTTCAGAGCTCAAAAATGAGATGCATGGTCTACAGACAGGCCAGAGCAGTTGTGAGGATCCCTTGCCTCATGCAGCTGATGGCACCTTGGGAGAAAGACCAAACATATCTGGGGCCAGCAGTTCACAGAGGATGAACATGGACAGCCAGGGTGAGCCGGGGGTGGGGGGTTGGGGGGTGGGGAGTGGGGGGTTGGGAGCGGTCAGTACAATGTAGTAGTTCCTCTGAGGAAGTCAGATTACAAGGTCTCGAAGATGAGCCCCAGTTGCAGACAGAGGTTTCCACAGACAGAAGAGCGGCTGCAAAGGTTCTGAGGCCGGAAAACAGGAAGCCACCATGCGGGGCTGTGCTGTGGTTAGGAAGCGGAGCAGTTGCTTAGAGTCAGTAGTGAGCTTGGTGCAAAGAGAGGTCTGAGAGGCAGGCAGAGGGCATGTGAAGGCTGGGGAAATTATTAGTTCAGTTTCCACTCTTGCTGAAAGCCAAAGGAAAGCCACCAAAAGCCACCATTCCGTGTAGAGAAAGGGTACAGCCACAGGGTTGTTTAACCTGCCCACCAACCCCGCGCCCCTGCCCCCGGGTCCTTCATGGTAGGCTTACCCACTTGCTTGGGTGGGGCCTCCTGAGAAAGCTGTCCTCTGATGGAAAAGCAACTTTCCCCTCTTCCCTCAAAGGTAGCAATGTCCCAGTAACTGATGAAGAATGCAGATGTTTGCTTTGCTTCTCAAGTCCCCGGGCTCGACAGAGGTAGGTCAGTTCCCAAAGCTTAACCGTGCTACCTAAGTTCAAGGCGCAGAGAGAGGAGTACTAGCTTCTGAACGGCAGAGAAAGAAGGTTGGTGCAAGAGCAGATAGAAATAGATCAGGAGCCCGTATTTTCTCCTTGTAGTAGGACACCTTCCTGTGTGTGCCGGTGTGACACAGCAGATTGACCCCTTGTGCAGAGAAGCGTTGTAAGCTACTCGGATGACCTGGTATGGTTCAAATTCAAAGATGGACTCTACCACTAATCTGCCTGCGTGGTTTCTTCCACATTCAAGCAGAAGTCTGGAAGTCTGAATTGAAACCCTGAGTTGTTTTCAAGCATCCTTAAGAAGCAGTAAGCGTGTCTTCGTGCACACGAAAGAGCGTTCTAGAGACTGATATATATGCACACAACCCCACAGCCTGTGGTTTCCAGTTTCAACTTTCTTAAATGAAACGCATCTCCCTTTCAGAAGTTTCCAGAATGTGCTGAGAAAGATATAAAAAAGGAAGGCGCCACATTCTTCTCTGATTCTGTCACTCACGTCTTCAGAAAGGCATCATCCTAGCGCTGGAAGCAGCCAGAGGCTCACTTACCGTGCCCCGGACAGCAGCTGAGCCTGTCCCCTCTTCATCATCCCTGGCTGCCTCCTGGTCTTCGTTGTCAGTCCAGGAGGATATGTCCTCCACTGAACTAGTCAGGTCAGGTAAGCTCTTCGATGTTAACTTCAGAAGGTCCTCCGCTGAGCTCTCCTAAGAGGATACACGAGAGGCCCAGGAATTACCCACCCGGGTACCAGCAGCAGCTGATGGAAATCAACCTGCTGAGGCCAGCCACAAGCTCTGACCCAGAGAGTGTGTGAAGTTTATGGTCCACACGTGTGGGGTCACTGTCAATGTCAGGTGTGGTAATACAATGTAAAGCCACAAGGAGCACCCAGGAGCCTGGCACACTTCCTAGAAAGGCCACTAGACACGGAGGCCAGGGATGGGATCTGGGCTGAAGAGTTGAGCTAAGGAAAGACTGTGATGTGTTCCCTTTATCTCCTCAGCCTAGCCACTTCCGTAGGGAGTAGAACGTTCCACGAGGCTTGAACCATCCAACTGCTTGACTGTCCGCAGAACACAGAAGCCAAAACCAACTCACAGGTTGTAACAGACCTTACAAACTTTTAGTGATCTGGCATCCAAAGTCAGCAGTGCTCGTTTGTTACCTGCTTGATGCCATTTTTAACCCCAAGGTATGTGAAAAACATTCACTCTAGGCAAGCAGTATATCAGTTGAGCTACACTCCAGGCCTAGGACAACCGTCTGTAACAGTAATTGTGAATATATTGCACTGTTTGTCTGTCTAAGGAAATAAGTTATTAGGCCACACATGAGTCCATTTCTCTTCGGTGTTGTCTACTCTGTTGGACCATCTGTAAGAAAGAATTTTTTTAAAAATAAAATGAAGGTTGTAACCAGTGAGTAAATTACAAAGTAGCCATGAGATAGAATATTCTATGGCACTGAGATGAACTTCTGGTGGGAAAGGGTCTCCCAGCCTGCTACTCGGAGAGCAGGCAGATCAGAAGCACGTGTGACAGCATGCTATCCTCCCATGTGGAATGATGACACACGTGCTCATGCATGACAAAGAGAGAAGTAGTCTCCCCACTGCTCCCTCTAGCCAGCCACACTGCTCAGGGGCTTAACTGCCTCCTTTAAGCTTTGTGACATCCTCAGAGGCACTTCCCAAGTCTCGAGTCTCGCTGTGCAGAAAGGGAACAGGGATTTAAACATGTAATGGCTTGCCCAGAACACACAGCTTTTCTCAGGGTGGAGCTGGTGTTTAAGTCCATGTGGGATGGCCTCCAAGACGTCCTCTGTCAATTTGTGTTTGACTCAAAGAAAACGAAAACATGGGTGCGGGCGTGCGCGCGCACACACACACACACACACACACACACACACAACATACACAGAGTAAAGGAGCATCGAAATCACCCTGGCTGTTCTAGCATGCCTTTTTTTCTTGCTGTGATTTAAAAAAAGGACTAAAAGCTTGCTGCAGTGCTATGTGCCTTCTATCCCAGCACTCAGGAGGATCTCTGCACGGATGAGGCTAGCCTGGTCTGCACAGTAAGTTCCAGGTCAGCCAGGGCTATCTAGAGAGAACCTGTTTCTAAAAGCAAGGCAAAACAACCAAACAGACAAGGACTAAACAAGCTGAGGAAGGAAATGTTTATTCCGCTCACACATCCTTATCACAGTCTATCAGGATGGAAACCAAGGCAGGGGGACCTGGAAGTAGGAACTGAAGCAGTGGCTATAGAGGAAGGCTGCTTCCTGGCTGTACTCTCCGTGGCCTGCTTGCTCAACTTGTTTTTATAGAACCGCAGTCCACCTGCTCAGGGGTGATATTACCAGTGTGTTGGGCACCTCCTAATCAATCAGGAAATGTCCCCACAGACTTGCCGGAAGCTCCCCTTCCCAAGAGAACCCTGACTTGCATCAGGTTGACAAAAAACTATCCAGCACACCGGCAGGTCGGCTTTCACAACACAGACACCCAAGCTCCTACTAGGATACAGGCTAACTGCCTGTTTCTGTGGAAGCATCCGGCATCCTCTCCATGAGGTGACTACACTTCCGGACAATGCCTTAAAGTTTTGTGACAAGTGTCCTAGATCTAGAATAGTAAGATTTTTACATTTTTATTATTCTTTATAGTTGGACGCTGGAAACCCTCCCATCCTTCAAACCCCAGGGATAAAGGCAAAACCAAGCCTATGGCTTTCCTACTCTGGTTAGATAAAGAGGAAGAATGGCTGGATGCCAGGAGAAACCTGCTGATGAATGCTCCTCTTCCTCTTGCATGGACGAGCACTCAGACAGTTGGGGACAAGGTTAGGAACCAGCAGCAGGCTGGATCGCTGGCTGCCTGAGTGTAAACAGGACACACAGCAGGAACTGAAAGGTGTTAGTTATCCTCTGAGATCTGGGGTGGGTGCCCAGGATCCTGTGGTGTGAGAACTGGTTCCCGGATGTTGCTCAGCCCTATAAGAACCCAGGGCCTCTGGGAGGAGCACACTATCTTTTTCTGACACCCTGCTCTGTTACACTTTACATGTTCTTTACCTCTAGGGCGGCTGGGAGAATGGCAGCAGCAGACATTTCGCAATCTATTGGACTTGGCAGAAAACCTGCTTTTGTCTACTGCCCCCAAGGAAGTTAAATAATCGCTGGGATTTAAATGGAAGTCTTTGAATAAGAACACACATCTGCCTCAAGGGATTGGTTTAGCATCTACTGAGATGATTCTAGTATCTGGCAACTGTTATATACTCTACCTCTTATCTTTTAAGGGGCCAGGTAGGTGGAGAGCCTGGCATTACTCGGAACCATCTTTGAGGTCCTGTGAGTGTACCTCATAGGGCAACAGCATAGCTCTGCAGAGCTAAGATGTGTGTGGCCTTGCACAGATTCTTCTGAGCAGCCAGTAGTGGCCCACGTCTCCACACATTTAGCATGGAGAAGGCATCCCCCTATTCCTCCTCCGAGTTTAGCAGGTTAAAGTGAGCTGTTTAGACCTGAGGCTGTGATGGCACATGCCATAATCCTGGGCAGAAACTGACACTTTGAGCTGCTCCCTGGATGGAGGTAGCTGTGCAAATGAAGTAGGCTGCCAACACAGGACTATGTGCAAGACCCAGGGATGCTGCCAAACTGCTGATCTGCTAGGCAAAGTGAAGAGGTGGTCTTTCTTCCCTTGAAGCATGTCCCCCCGTCCCTGAAAGGAATGATTAGCAGGGGGACAGAGAAGCTCCCAGGACCTCTATCCTTCTTTGTCCCTGTGGAGAGATGCAGATAGCCCTTTGGGTATAGAAGATTCAGGAGAAGTTCCCAGGGCCCACAAAACCTCTGTAGGGAGCAAAGGGCTACAGGAAGAGTGGGCTCAGATCTGCCTCAGGCGCTTACAACTTTCACCCAAGGCGTACCTTGGCAACCCTAATGTTCTCCTCAAAGGTTTGGGGTAAGAGGTAGGAAGAGAAACAGACTTTTTTTGTTTTGTTTTGTTTTGTTTTTCAAGACAGGGTTTCTCTTTATAGTCCAGGCTGGCCTCGAACTCAGAAATCCGCCTGCCTCTGCCTCCCAAGTGCTGGGATCAAAGGCTTGTGCCACCATGCCCGGCCTGAGGCAGATTTTTCAGATAGCTTGAAAAGGAATCCTAATCTGGTATTATATATAATTGTCTTTTGTTACCTGTGAGACACCAGAGCTTAAGATGCTTAAATCCTTCTTCCTACAACACGATATAATATTTGTATAAAACATATCTATCCCTTAAATAGTTCCCAGGTTGTCATACAATGTGAATGATCTATAAATAGCTGCTGGATTATTTAAGGAGCAACAAAGGGAGGGGGTTAGGGTCTGTGTTAAGTAAAAATACAATTGTTACTTTAAATACTTTCCATCTGGGGTTGGTTGAGCCTATGGATGGAGACTCATGGATATGGAGAACCAACTGCATTCCCCAAACTGGTGCTAGATCTTATAATCTAAAAAAGAAAAAAATACAGGAAAACCTACAGATGCCAAGGTTCAAAATAAAAAGCAGGAAGATGGAAAGGGAATTAGAAACAATGGCAGCAGACTCTATGCAGAGCTGAGCTGTGTGTGGCCTCACACAGATTCTCCCAGTCAGCCACTCAGCGGCAGAAAGAGCCATGTGGTTCTACCTTACTCACTCCTAAGTCACAGGACCTCTTTAATGGTCTCAACAGCATAACCAGAAGACCTAGCAGAAGGAGAGCAGTCATTGTCTCCTGGCCTCCTCAGAGCCGTGGCATCGGCAGCCTTTCTCTAGGAACTTTTGAATGCAGATCATAAGAGCCCATGACAGAGTCATTACATCAACACACACAGGTGAAAGAAACCCAGACTTGGGTTTCAGGATCCGGTGATAACAGTGAAGACCAGGAGGGAGATATGGCAGCAGAATGGGACAGAGGGTGGTGTGCCAAGCATTTGCTATCTGGCACTGTTGACAGCACCATGACCTCTGCAAGATGGCAGCCACTATGGATGCTCTGCCCACTGTCATATCTGCCGAGTTGGGGAGGAAGGGAAGGTGGAGGTGGTTGGACAAAGGAGGCATAGAGCTTCTTCCAGCTCTAACAACGTAGGGGTGATTAGACTAGGGACCAGGACTCTCCACAGACAGCCCTGAGACTTTTCTCATTCTGGCCTCAGAAGATGCATTCCTTACTGTGGTGGTTTGGATGTGAAGTGTCCACGCCCCCTCACCCCCAGCTATGCTGAAGGCCTGGTCCTTCGTACAATACTTGGAGGTGAGACTTAGGTAAGTGGTTGGTCCTGAGTGTTCTTATGTAACAGATGGATGGATCCATTAATGGATCCACAATTGGAGTACTGGGAAGTGGTAGAAACTGAAAGATGGGGCCTAGTTGGGCTAAGAGGGCCCCTGGGATATGTGTCTTTGAAGGGCCTCTTCATGTCTCAGTGTCTTTATTTCTTGACTGCACAGGGCACACAACTTTCCTTTGTCCACTATACTCTTTTGCCACAACGTTTCTGTATGGTCATAGGCCCAGTAAGGGATCCAGGGGGTCATACACTGAAGCCATGAGCCCTAATAACCTTTCTTCTTCTTTAAGTCACCTATCTCAGGCATTTCATCATAGTGACCAAAAAAAAAAAAAATTCCATGCAGCCTTCTTTTTCCTCCTATCATGTTTCTGCATCTCCTATTCTTTACCTTCTCCTTCATTCTGTTATAACTTTTCTAACAAGCATCTTTAATGACTTAATCAAGCACATTTCAGTCACATGTGCACATCTGTGGAATCACAGCTACCGCCCAAGATAAGCCGTAAGCATGCACATACCTGCTGGCATGGGAAGGGCTCCCGTCCGGACTCATACTACCATGATAAATACCAAGAATGACAGAAACTACCTACCTTGCTGGCCACCACCAGCTGTACCATCCCAGTGGCTGAGCGCAGAATAGCCACAGCTTCCTCATGGGAGAGCCCGACCAGTAAGTGACCATTGATCACCAGCAGTTCATCTCCTAAGGACAGCCTGCCATCCCTGAAGAAACGGAGATGGGAAAAAAGACCCCTGGTCAAGACATTCTGGGTTAGAGAAGTGCCGTCTTCTAGGAGCTAGGCAGAGTCATGAGACAGGACAGTTAGATAAGGTGGAAGAGGAAGGAAAGACAACCAAAGATGGTTTTGGGTGGGATTGCGTTAACGCTAGTATCCAGACTCATGGACTCTTTGACAGTCTCTGGGACTCTTGACAGTCACTTACCAATACACTCACTCTTAAGCTAAGCGTCTCTGACAACGAACGTCAATGACACTTCATCTGGATGACTATTGTGATAGAGCAACTAAGACCCTCAGGTTTTAGGAGACTCAAGTCAGTCGATCTTTCCCTAATCCTCCCTGTCATCAGCTCGGGGCTATTGCTAAGCTGAACACAGACAGTGCCAAGACACGTCAAACCCACCTGCGGCCCTTCACTGGTCTATTGTGTCTCCCTCCCCGCCCCATCAGACAGAAGCAGGATTCTTTCTGGGAAACTGGGGCTATGTGGTAAGTGTTGGTACCTCCGTACCCCACCACAGAGCTACAGGACCTTGAAGATAAAACTTTCCAAGGATTATTTCACTCTTGGGTCCCCCACAGAGGACAAACTAGCGAAGCAGAAGCAATCACAGCAATGAAGTGTTGAGCTTGCTATTGTTAAAGGTTTGAGATTTGATTCATTTCTGTGGTTGTAAAAACCTGGGCTTTTTTTTTTTCCATTTAAATTACGGCTGACTCTGAGCTCCTGTCTCACTGCTGGCAGGAGACTTTGCTGTTACTGGGACTGTCTCCTTAGGGCAGGTCACGGCCCTCAGTGCACACAACCCTCGAAACTGATTTCTGCAATGGATTCCGCTGAGCTGGCCAGGGTCTTGTCTTCCATAAACCAAAAGGCCCCTGACACTCAGACAGAAAATCTGGTGAAGCAGACCATGGCGCCTAGGGGTCTCCCTGTCTCTCAAGGCTTGCCATCACCATCCAGGTCCTACAGTGGAACCTGCGCATACCCAAATCTTCCCAGGTCCACATAGCTCTTTCTTCTGTGCTCCTCCCAATGAACCAACCAGCATCTCCCCTTCCATCTTTTTCTCCTTTCTGCCTTCAACAGCATCGTTCTCATTGTCTCCTTCTTCTAGGCTCACATGCTAGTCTTTCTTTAGAGTTTAGGCTATAAAAAAAAGATAAAAGGCACATGGGACTTCCAATAGCCTCTGCCTTCTATTTCCAAAAATCCCTACAGTAGAGAAACGCTAAGGGAGCTACCAGTTACTTAGCATGGTAAGAAAGTGGGGATGAGAAAGTCAGGAGGGAAGGGCACCCTGGAATCTAGGTGTATGGGTCGGAGCTGATCCTATGGGAGGAGGGAAGCCTGGCATAGACAAGGCAGTGGCCGTGGCTGGTGGGCTTACTTATTCCTAACACCACCAAGATGCCCCAGCCCATCCCTTCACTTATTCTACTCTCTAATTGCATTTCTCTCATCTCCTGGTATTAATTCAAACGCCCTGCTGGCGAGTCACAGACCACAGGGAAGAGAGACACACTGTTCCAGGCTAAAAGTGAGTGAGAAGAAAAAAAATATGATAGGACGGATTCAGCCCCAGCTCTGGTGGGAAAACAAGAGCATCATCTCTATAGAAAGCTTATCTCTGAGCACGGAGTTTCCCAATTGTCAACCTCCTAGATAGAGCAGAACGGAAGACATACCAGTGATGGGAAAACGGCTAGCTGCTGAGTTCCTTAAGGCCTATCGGGAACGATGCTCATCTGGGTTAAAACCATCTAACGTCTTAATATCTTAATGCTGTCACTTGGATAATTGACCGCTGGAGTTCATCTTACTGCTAGTGTCGTTTTTCTTAGCATCCTGCTTTACAGGCTGAAGAGCAAGAAGTCTGCTAGTTTCTGCCTTGTCCTCTCCTTAGTTTCCTGTTATCCAACCTAAATAACTTAGCTTCTTCAACTACACCTTATGAGATAGATTTTTCCTTCTCCATCTTGGGAAGGCTGACGTTGCTGTGGCCCGCTGTATCCCTCTTAGGATCTGGCTCCCCTGCCTGAAGAAATTCCAGACTAGGCAAAAGACAATGACTTCCCTATCAATGCCCTTCTCTGTGTACTCTTATTGTAGACATGTGGGCGTGGCAACACATGTACATACCCTACTGTGCCCTGTAAATAACAGATACTCCATGTGAACAGAAGCAAGTAGAACAACAAAGACCTTGCTTGACATTCGGGAACGGCTATAAGCCTCACACTCAGATAGCCTGATAGCCTTTTTCATCTGTGCTCCAGCTAAGCACAGTCCCTCTCCCTACTTCACACAATTGATATCAAATGAAACAAAACAAAGCCACCTTTATAAGTGCTGCTTTTTTAGGTTACACAAAGATTTACATTAATTTTTTTCCCCTTTTCATGTGCAGTAGAGACATGTGACCACAAGCCCGTGTGTGCGTGTGTGAAACTCTGATCTGACACATTTGCATGGTGGCCACCTTTTAAGACAGTGCCACTTTCCTGAAGTCACTGACTCAGAGGACTTCAGATGGCAGGACTGTGATCTCCTGTTGTGGGTGCATAAACTTCCTTGATAAATAAACACTTAATACCCCAGTCAGTGCCAGCATGCCAAGAGTTTGTAAGCAATCTAAGAGGGAGCACAAAGAGATCAAATCTCTGTTCCACGGTTTAGAATATCCTAAGCATCCTTCCTCATGAGCCACTTCCTGTGTTCAGAGGCATGCCCAGTGAGAGCGGCTCTTGTCTGTTTCCCTCCCGCGCTCCCACAAATCTTTTAATTACCAGAGCTTTGATCAAGCGAAAGACACTAGCACCCAGCACCCGAGGGAAGGGGAGGAGGAAGGCAAGGGGCAGAGGGATGGGGGAAGAGTTATCTAGTCACCTGTGAGCGGCACCTCCTTCCTTCACTTGGGTGACAACGATAGCGTGAGGTGAGCGCTTTGATCCTCGGCCTCCACTAACCTGAATTCCCAGCCCATCTGATTCTTTGAGCAGTTCCATCTTCCATATCCGGCCAACTTCCTCCTTGGAAGAAAAAGCGAGCATGCATGAAGGATGCTGACAGACACACAGCATTGACATGGGAGAGTAGCACTGTCACGAGAGGCCAGGCATCCGTCTCTTGTCACCAAATATCACAAATCAGCACAGAAGAAAAGGCCTCTATTAACTAGACCAAAGTCTGGCTGTCAGTGCTGTCCCATAAAACCTTCTAGAATAAGGGAAATGTTCGGTCTGTGTCATTCTATAGGGAACCACTGTCCACACGTGGAGCTTTTGAAAATGCATGGTGTAGGCCGAGTATCTAATTTTTAGTTTCATGGAATTCTAATCATGTGTGTAGCCACCCCAGTTACTGGCTCTGACATCATACATCCTATCAGGTGTCCTGTGGATAACGCATCCTCTACTTGCGATGCAGGTGCCACTGTGTCTGCAACACTGGTTTACTCTGGGATCCTTTTGCTTCTGCACAGCTGCTAATACACAGGAAGGCGAAAGGAGAAAAGCTCAGCTCAGGCTTGGGTACCAGGAAACCTCTGCTAGTTTAGGGGAAGCTTTGCCATGTATAGCTTAGAGGGCCACCTAATACAGAAATGCCTTCTCTTGCTTCTGACGTGCGCGCCATCATTACTACTTCGAGGCTTGTTGGAGGACTCAGTGGAGCATCCATGGGAACAGGTAGCAGCAGGATGAACCTGAGCAGATGTTGACAGGGGACCACGTAGCCCTTGCCGACTGTCCCTCGTGAGAGGCCCGGGATCAAACTGCTTTAGGTCTCTCTGCCTTTCGGAATGTTGACACGTGCATACTGAGATATATTGGGGATGGAGCACAAAGTTTAATATGAAATTCATTTGTTTCCTATGTAGCTTATAGAGGCTAAAGGTAGGATTATTCAAGATCTCCAATCCACTTGTTACCTTGACTATGAGTTATCTCAAAGGTCACAGCATGGAATCTTCCATTTATGGTATCATAGTAATTTTTAGATTTTGAGTATTTTTGAGTTTTGATGTTCAGAGCAGGATCACAACTAAGCATGTGAAACCAAATTGAACTGTATCTTATACGTCCTTAAAATACATACACGAGAAACCCAAACGAAAAATTGATGCATATGATATTGAGAGATAAATGTGTGTGCATATGTGTGTCTGTGTGTGTGCACATGTGTATGCGTACGTGCCCACAGAGCTCAGAAGAAAGCATCAAACCCCTTAGACTTGGAGTTACAGGCAGTTTTAAGTTGTATGATGTGGATTCTGGGAACTGAAGTCCAACCCTGCTAAACACTGCACAATCTCTCCAGCCCCATAAAAATCTTTAAGCGTGATTTTTTTTTAAAGCTTAGGCTCAGTTCTGTATTATTATTAAAAAAAAAATGCTAGGGATATGGCCATGAGTCATAGCACACCCACCAGCATCTGCCTTCTTAATCCATCATGAGGATTTTGTGGAAATGAAGCTCCCATCCCCGTGGAAACAGGCAACCTGCCCACTAGAGCTGCTTACAGAACGGAAAGAATGTGAAGCCTTTAGAAGACCTGAGATACATACATACTCACTGTCAGAAACTGAAACGAAACCACAAGAATAGTAAAAGAGCCAGATGTTGAACAGCCGTTGATGTGCAGCAACTGGAATGTCTTGAGAAATTATTACCAGGCAGAGACCTGGTGGATCCTACACTTCTGCACAGCGCTGCTCTGTGGGGCTCCACCATTCCAGCGGCGTGCAGGGGTGCCGTCTCCTCCATCCGCTGACCACAGGCAAACGCAGCCTGTCTGGCCAAATGCAACTTCAGAAGTCACTGGCTTACCACAGTCGTTCATGAACTTGTCAACGGGGGCCCTACTTCATCCAATCGTCTGGCCCCGGACTCCACAGTTTTGGTTTGCTGCCTCTGACCTCTGGGTCACCTTCCTCTTCTCCATTCGGAAACACCCTCCCTGGCCTTCACATCCTCATAGCTCCCCTATTTCCAAAAGCCATCCTTGGGAGTCAGAGTGGCTGCCAAGGGGGCAGCTTGCCACAGCTCCAATGCAGGAAGCTGATGTCCTAGCACACACTACTGGAAGGAACAGGTTCAGGTATGTTGGTCAGACTCTACGCTGCTCAGCAGCACCTCCCACGACAGCATCCCTCCAAGCCCCCTGGGTTCAGGGGAGTAAAACAGTGGCTTGTCTTTTCCGATGCTGGGTCCTAGCAGGTAAAACACAGCTCCTTCTCCCCCAGCCAAGGAAATCTTTGGCTTTCCTTTCAAAGAGCAATAGCGTCCATTACTGGAGTAATAGGCTCAAAAGAAAACTCATTTGGTTTTACCTCACAGTAGTGAAAATGTATCGATCCCCCGTTATTAGTTATGTAACTCTCCCTCCCCCATTCTGCTGTCCTTGTGTTAAGCAGAGTATGTAGGTACGGTTCACAGAGAGGATGATACGAAATTTATTCCTTTTCATTTTTAAATGCTTGAAAAGTAGGACCTATGATTTAAAGGACAAACAATAACAACAACAAACCAAAAACAAAACTATGCCCATAGAGGTAGGAAAAAACCTAACTATATATATTCTGAAACGCAGGAGAAGAACATCCATGTACTTCATAAGCTCCTGTGTGTTTCCACACAGCTAGTGGAAACACACCAAAGGACAAGAGGTAGCCCAGTGGTGAAAGCACTTGCCATGGAAGCACAGTTTGGATCCTTGGAATCCGTGTTTGTTTGTTTGTTTGTTTGTTTTAAAATAGGCATGGTGGCATGCATCTGGAATTCCTGCACTCCTGTGGTGAGGTGAGAGGCAGAAACAGGAAAATCACACGGAAGCTCCTGTGTCAGCTAACCTGGAGTAGGCTGCAGAGAAACGAGAGATCCTGCCTCAAAGCAAAGTGGAAGGCAGGACTCCTGCCCTAGAATTATCATCTGAATTCCACATGCATGCTGTAGACACATGTACCTACACACACACACACACACACACACACACACACACACACACACACACACACACACTTAAAGTACTACACACATTTCTAATACAAATGGGTATAAACTAGAGACTGTAAGATAGGCCACCGTCCTTTTCCCGCTTCCATTTCAACTAATTTAGTTTAAAAATAGACTTCTTCATTGTATATGTATGTGGCGTGTGTGTGTGTGTGTGTGTGTGTGTGTGTGTGTATGTTGAGGGTACGGGAGATGTACATTCTTTATGCATGTGAGGGCTGAAGGTTAATTCTGGGTGTCTTCTTGGTTAAGGTCTCACTGAACCTGGAGCCTCTGGCATGGCTAGACTGACCCACACCACCAGCACTGGGTTAGAGACATGTACACACCTGCCTTTACATGTGTGCTAGGCATCCAGACCCAAGTCCTCATGTGGTCCAGCAAGCACTTGGCCATCAGAGCCATGCTATCACCCCCTCTTCTCTACTTTTATTCAATAAGATGATTTCCCCACAATCAAATGCAGAAATTCTAAGGGGGAGCTCCAATGAGATTAATGAACACGTCCTCGCTTGTAATATTTCGGTCTATTGGAGGAGTTCAAATGAAGACATAGCATCAGAGGAAAATGCTATCAGTTATCAATTAACTGTATAATTCTTTTTTTATTTATTTTTTAATTAGGTATTTTCCTCGTTTACATTTCCAATGCTATCCCAAAAGTCCCCCATACCCACCCCCCAAAAACTGTATAATTCTTGCTGTGAAATTTAGCTGATTGGGGCTAAAGGAAGGCTTACTTAAAACTGAAACAAATATTTCAAATTCACTAGGCTAGTGTCAGTCTGGGTCAAATGCAAATAGGCTCTCCTAAACAGAACAATAGTGGATGTAGTTCCAACTGCCGGCTTACAACTCCACCCTAGTTTCTAACTCAGACATCATAGACTCCTGGATTTCTCATCTCAGCAGGAAAAGGCTAACAAATAGAGAGTGTGTCAGCTTCACATCCATGTATAGATCCCACATCAAGTTCCTCATCTTCTCCACCAGCACTCCTACCAAAGCCACTAGTGCCCTTGGCTTGAGCGGTCATAAAAGCCTGCAATCTGGTCTCTGAGCTCACCAGTTGGTTCTACAGGATATTCGCTACTAAACATCCAAAGGAAATGCTTTAGAAGGACAAGCCAGAACATCCCCTGCTTCTGCCCCTCAGGGGCTGAAACAAGCTGTGGGCTGAGAACAAGGCCCATACTCTGTGGTCCTGTGGACATGCCCTTCTGACTACCATGAACATTCATGGGGTTGTTTGAGCTTACTGAGAAGTGAGCTCTCAAACTTGTGCTCCCCTATTTCAGAACCGGGTTTGTCTCCGAGTTCCTTGTCTGGGGATTGGATGGCCACCCTAACACTGTAACAGAGAGGGAAACAAAGAAACAAACAAACAAACAACAACAATACACAACACTGTAGCTTTCAGAAAAGTTAGAGGAGGAACCAATTCCAAGAGGCATTCAAACTTGTTTATCCATGGGGGAGTAAGAGAAAGGACTGAAGGAGCTGAAGGTGTTTGTAGCCCCATAGAAAGAACAACATCAGCCAACCAGACCCCCCAGAGCTCCCAGGGACTAAACCACCAACCAAAGAGTACACATGGCTCCAACCCCATATGCAGCAGAGGATGACCTTGTCGGGCATCAATGGGAGGAGAGGCCCTTGGTCTTATGAAGGCATGATGCCCCAGTTTAGAGGAATGCCAGGGCAGGGAGGAGGGAGTGGGTGGGTGGGAGAACACCCTCACAGAAGCAGAGGAAGAGGGGATGGGATAGAGAGTTTGGGGTGGGGTGGGGGGGAGGCCAGGAAAGAGGATAACATTTGAAATGTAAATAAAGAAAATATCCAATAGAAAGTGTCTACTATGGAGAGGAGAAGCTGGAAGGTCAGTCGTTGGAAGCTCAACCCTGGTGAAGGCTCAGTCAGGACTGCAGCTGACTGTCTCAAGCCAGTTTCAGCTGGACACTGTGAGCTCCGTATTTGATGGTGTTCTCTCTCTCCGTTGGCATTCATTCTTTACTTGAAGCCCCACTGGAGGAGGGGTCCTTTTGATCTGCCTAGGAGTCTCTTTATTGGGAACTCAACTGGCTGCCTTCGGGGGGCTTCCCCAATTTGATTTCTGCGGGGTGTTTTGAATACTTGGTTTAATGGTATTTTGATAGCTACCTATCTAATTGCTATACTCTGGCTGGCTACACACTTTTAATCAACTCACTGGAAAAGGATGTACTATGGCTATCATAGATCATTCTCTGGACTGTACAAAACAACTTGCTAAGCTATCCTGTCCTCTCCTAGGGCTGTTTCGTGTTCCTGGAACAACCTATTGCTCCTGCTGTTTGCAGCTGCTTTTGCTGGTTCTCCTGAGACCTTCTCATAGGGCTGGTCTTCCAGGACATGGCTCAGCTCACATAGCACCTCTTTAGGGAGCTCGCTTTTGCTGACACCTGATATCAACTACCGCTGCGGGTGACAGTCCCGACAACTCCCCTCTTCACGTTAGTTTAGGTTACTAGTGGCATTTGTCATTATCTGATATTTTATAGGCTCCTTTATTGCTTATAACCCCTTCTGAGTTCTAAAAGACATGGAGCCAGGGAGCCAGTTCAGCTAACGCACCAAATGGATTCTCTAGCAACTAGGACACAGCATAGCAACATTCCATGAGCACAGAGGCAGTAACCAGTGTAGAATGCTTATCTGCAAATCTTACGGTTCTCTGGGCACCACTGAGGTAGACATTAAGAGGTTCTTCCAGAAGGGAGACCTGTGTGTTTGCCAGTGACTGGCTTGTGGACATAGATCTAGCTGTAGAGACAACTGAATTCCAAGACAGGCCCTGTCTAGACAGATGGCTTGAGCATTCGTTTCCTATTAGAATGGCTTAAAGGGCAATGACACACCTGTGAGTTTATGGAGAAAAAGCCAAATGATGAAAAACAGGCATCTATGGGCTTCTGTACTAACGACAGAGGGTTAGCCTTTCCTGTAAGCCACGGCTACTGTGTGAGTTCACACACTGGCAACGCTTCACTGAAACCAGCACCAGGATTTATTTACTAAAACAGGGCAGCACATGAGAGAGCTGCCAGGTAGCATTTAAATGACCTCATTTCTGCTGCAAGCCAAAAGAGCATTATATAATAGCATCTTTGCCCCACATGTGAGAAGACACATCATTGAAACAGAATTTCACTGCAGTAAATGTTTGGCCCTCCCTGCAAGCCTATTCTGAAAGCATTTGCGTCTCCCTTCTTATTTAGGATAATCAGTAAGAAAGGAAAAATGTTTAGTCAGGGCTTAAAGCCCCTTAGTCACCAGATCACAGTGCTCAGTTTACAGGCGAGAGATCAGCCCAGAGAAAAAACAAGGCAGTTTGGAGGCCACAGCGATGTGGACAGAGGAACTGAGGTTAGAATCTATTGTCCCATCTATTCTTGGTGTCTCAGGGCATCTTCATTAATAAGGATATACAAAGCACTCCAGGTGCAAGGCATGGAGCTAGATCTGGTGACAGGAAGACATATACGTGGGGTTGGAGAGATGGCTCAACGGTTCAGAGCACTGGATGCTCTTCCAGAGGTCACAGGTTCAATTCCCAGCACCCACGTGGCAGCTCACAACTGTCTGAAACTCCGGTTCCAGGGGATCTGGGCACTCTTACATACATGCAGGCAAAACAATGCAAATGCAAGTTAAAAATATAAAAAAAGAAGACATATAAGGCCCCCCCTTTGTGGAGTAAAATAGGAACACAGAGACACCATATGGTCATTGGAATATTTTCAGATTACGTTGTCAATGTGCCAATGGGCAGGCAGCGGGACAATGCAGTAGCTCAGAGTACAGTGGCCTGATGATGATCAGGTTTTCAAAAGGCCATAGAGGTCCCTTACAGACTTGCATCAGGATGGCTGATGTCAGCAGGAAGGTGGGAATCAAGAGACAGTGGAAAGAAGAAGAGACATCAGGCAGAGAGTGCAGCCTCCACAACACTAGTACCTCCAATGAAAATCCAAGCCAACATGGTGGTGACAGGCTGTACTAAGAAAATCCAAGCCAACATGGTGGTGACAGGAAACCCTTGATCCCTTCAGCACAGGTCTGGCCCAGGAAACCACAACACTAGGAGCTTGGCATTTCTGCCCCTCCCCCATCCTCTGGGGAGGGGTGGAAGTCAGAGTTAATGAGGGATTACATTTTCAAGAGGAAGCCTCTGTCCTCTGTACAAGATGCAGATGCAGATCCTGTGTATGGGGCTTTGGAGTGTCTCTGGCTTGGAAAATGCACCCCCAGGATGGGATGCACCCCAACTCTTGTGTTGGGGTGGGGATTTGGACCTCACTTTTCCAGTTAGCTATACATGTGAACCCTTTATCATATCTAAATATATGTATTAAATATATATTAAATTACACATATTACTATTAATATGTATTAAATACATATATTAAACTAAATATACATATTAAAAACAAAACAAAATAAGGGCGGCCGGAGGTGGAAACTTAAGTATAGAATCAGAATAGACAGCCTTGAACGAAATATCAAGGTATGTGGACTCATCCCAAGGGCTTAGGTGTAGAGTGTGTGTGTGTGTGTATGAGAATGAACAACTTGCTTTACCCTTCAGAAAGGTCCCTCAAAAATACAGGGGATGACTGGGAAGAAGAAGAGTGGCCGAGGGACCATGGATAGGAGACAACTTTTTTACACCTTCCCAACCCCATGTTCTGGCAGTGGGGGATTAAAAGGTAGCTGGGGCTGTGAAGGCTTAAAGGGGGTCAGCATTGCCAGGACTTGGTAAAGGTATGAATATGATGTGATGTAAGGGAGAGGGGAGTGTCTTAGCAGACTTTACCAAGAGGGCTTTCTGAGCATGCTCAGTGACAAATAGGGAAGTTCCAGACAACCCTGAACAGTTGGTCACCCAAGCTTGGATAGGACCAAGCAAGACTAGAACACTGGGGTGGAGCTTGCCATTCGGGAAAGGCTTGCGCTGACTCTTAGTATCTACAATGGGTGGTGTGATGGTTTGTATATACTTGGCTCAGGGCATGATACTATTAGGAGGTGTGGTCTTGTTGGATAAGTGTGTCACTGTGGGCATGGGCTTTAAGACCCTCTCCTAGCTGCCTGGAAGCCAGTCTTCCACTAATAGCCTTCAGATGAAGATGTAGAGCTCTCAGCTCTGCCTGCACCATGTCTGCCTGGATGCTGCCAGGCTCCCACCATGATGATAATGGACTGAACCTCTGAACCTGTAAGCCAGCCCCAATTAAATGTTGTCCTTTATAAGACTTGCCTTGGTCATGGTATCTGTTCACAGCAGTAAAACCTTAACTAAGACAGGTAGGTAGTTGATATAAATGTTAGAGAAGGAGCAAGGTGAAGAAGCAAATCTGGACTCAGGAGATAGGACCACAGAGGACAGGGTGTTCCTCCAGTGATAGTGGGGGCTTCTTAGAGAAGAATCCTCTTTACTCTGCCCTTGGTCAAATCAGTGGTCATATGGGAAATATCCCACCTTTTCTTGCAGATTTGGATGTGGGGTCCTGTCTGAGGTCCCTAGTGAATCACATGAAGGGAAAAAGGTCTGATGCTGTACAGGGGTTAATTATGATTTCTGGGGTTAGATACCACTGCCCCCACAGACACATCCAGCAGTCATAAGTAAACTGGTGGGATTTCTCCCTATCTGCAACTGGTTGTGGGCGTTTTGGTATTTTACAAAAAGACATATTCTAGATCAGCAGACACAGGTGCCATCTTCTTGAATGATGAATGGGCTTTGCTGAAAAGGCTGTAAAATTACCCTGAGGTTCTCTCTAAAGTGGTATTCTTGTGGTTCAGAAGATGGGCCCAAGGTTTGCATTTTAGAAGAAGTAATCTTATACATGCACTGTTTCAATGACTGTTTTACCTAAACATATCAATGTAAAAGAAAGTATCTGATCTCTGGAGAGATGGCTGAGCAGTTAAGAATGCTTAGTGCTCTTACAGAGGAACTGGGTTTGCTTCCCAGTACCGACACAGTAGCTTGTAACTGCCTGTAACTCTGGCTCCAGGGAATCTCAATAGCCTCTCTGGCCTCTGAGGGCTCCTGCACACATGTGGTACCCGTCAACTCACAAGGCCCACACAGATACATATGAAAATATATTTTTAAAAAGAAAACATTTGCGGTCAGGCATGGTGGTTCATACAGGTAACGTCAGCACTGGAGAGGCTGGGGAAGGCGGACTGTTGTGAGCGTGTGGCAAATCTGAGCTACATTGTATCAGGCCAGCAAGATGTGTGTAACAAACGCTGTTTCAACAAGACAAACAAATCCTTAGGAAGACCTGTATTTCTCATTGTTCTACTAAGGGAAAGCAGAGTGTGGAAGCAAGAACCTGGGATTTATTTTACTGTAATGTTTTCTTAGAGCAAATAAGTCTTTATAGAGGAACCCACCAAATGAAACGGTCTGACTGGGCATTCTAGGCCTTTCCTGTAACTTATTACATCTCCATGGATAATATTAAATCATTAATAAAGCAGAAACGGAATCACCCTGACATGTTAAATCTGCTATTATTCAAACAGAAAGGAATTCCCCTCCCCAAAGACTTAAGAGGCAAAGAGTAATTTGCTGGAAATTTTCATTTTTGCATGACCTTGGTCTCAACTGCTCTGGAGTGAAAATAAAATAATAAGAATAATATAAAAATCCCCTCACCACAGCCCCTGAACCCAGCCTGTCTTCCTGGAGGGTAATGCCAAGGGCTGCTGTTGTGGAGTAGAGGGAGCTGTGAAGAGCTCACTGGCATCTATCCTGAGGGAATGGACAGGGGGGCTGGGGGGGGGGGAACGACTCTGGGATTGGGTTGGGTAGTAAGCCCAGACATGTGGTCCATTCTCACTTTCCAATACCCACAGCAGGACTGGGGCCAGCCATCAGAATGTGCATCATGGAGACATAGAAAGAGCATCAACTACAGGTGACAGGTCCCCCTCTTCTAGAATAAATGTGGCTATAAAAAATTGTCCCATAGAGATGAAGCAATGAGGATGCCTCTGTGGGTAAAGGGGCTTGCTGCCAAACTGACAACCTGAGTTCCATCCCTGGGAGCACGTGCTGGGACGGGAGAACTGGCTCCTTCAGACTGTCCTCTGACCCTGACGCGTCCATCATGGCATACACCCCGCCCCCAGCCCCAGATAAAAATATGTAAAACGTAACTTCAAAATATTTTAAAAATTATCCCCACAGCAATTGAGTAGGAGTTGCATTTCTTAAACCTTTACACCTTCTGGGTCATTTTGACCCTGAGCTCAGAAGGTAGGCAAGAAGGACTTATGGTACAGGAAGTCTCACAGGCTAAGCCAGAAATTTAATTTTATAAGCCATTTTTTTTTTAGACTGTTGGTGAGATTCAACCTCCTTTGGCACCAAACCCTTGACATGACCAAGGAAGCCAACGCTATCCACTTCAAAGTTTCACTGTGGTATCACAGTCTAACCGTGATAAGGTAAAGACTTACCAAGTTACAGCAGCCAGAATACAGAATATTAGTATTAGTGCTTTTAGTTTTTTTGGTTTTTTTTTTTTTTTTTTTTTTCTCCAAGTCAGGGTTTCTCCGTGTAGCTTTGGCTGTCCTGGGCCTCACTCTGTAGACCAGCCTGGCCTTGAACTCAGAGATCCACCTGCCTCTGCTTCCCGAGTGCTGGGACTGAAGGTGTGTGACACTACCATCTATATGCTTGGTTAATCTTTAAACCACCAGGGGAAGCCCCACAAAATTAACAGAAAGCACTGACAGAAGCGTGGCCCTGCTTCTTATTTGTTCCTGGATTCGTTCACAGAGAACGTGGCCTCTATAGAAGGCTTTCTGCAGAAGAGAGTGGTTTTTATTTCAGTCCTTTTCACTCCTGTTTGAATTGGTGAAAAGTATAGAAGTAGCTGCAGGTACCAAACCACAGGAGACATCCCACTCACTCCCAGGGACGCTTTCTCAGCAGCAAACCCAAACCCACCTCGTTCTCACCTTTGCCTGTCACCCCTAGAAGGGACTTCTGTGTCGGAGAAACTGGTCAGCACCCACTCAGGAAGCTATTGCTTCTATTACAGCATTCTTTGCCAAGAGGATTCCTGTCTGAGACAAGACCCCTAAGACGGGACACTGGGGAGACAACATGCTGTGCTAGTTTATTTTGCTTCTAGTCTCTCCTCACTTCCACAGGAGCAGCCCCAACCTGAGAGAAAAACCACTTCTCTGAGCTTCAGGCGAGACACTCCTGTGTGTCCCTGGAATCTGCCAGTGTAATAACATGATCTCATAAAAATAGCGCTGGCTTTGAACTGTTCAAAATAAAAGCAGATGCTTCCCGGTGTCGGCTGCCCTTCCTGTGTCACACTGAGCCTGGATGTTTGCATTGCCAGCTGCCACCAGGAATCTCTGGCCTTGAAGTAGCAATTTCTCTGTGACAGTAGTGATGGATACCAAGGCTGCTCGATGCTTCATCTGGGCCTCGTGAGGACTCAAAGTTTACCGCAGAAGGCTTCAATTTTCCACTTAGGACCACTTCACTGGCACTTTAAGTGGGATATAACAACTCAGACTTTCCTGTTATTGTTACAGCCTCTGATCATTGATCTCAATGAGTTTGTTGGCTTCAAAGCACAAGGCAATCTTGGGTTTATTTTCTAAACTCAAGAAGCAACCTCAACAGTAGCTATGTTAGAATTCAGATTCTAGGACAGCGAGCCAGGAGTCTAGATAGCTGTTCAGACTGTGCAGAGCTTGCCTTGCAAGCATCGAGGACCCAAATTCAACGCCAGGAATCCATTTAAAAAGCCAGACATGAGAGTTAGGCAGATCCCAGGGGCTTGCCAGCCATTTGGCTTAAGCTACTTGGGGACTTTCAGGCGGTGAGAGACCTCGTCTCAAAACACAAGGAGGAGGGCACCTGAGGAATGATATCTTTGATTGTCCTCTGGTTACCACATACATCTGTACATGTGCCCAGACACACAAACAGACAGACAGACAAGACAGGCAGGCACACACACAGGCTCACACACATGCGTGCGCGCACACACACACGCACACGCACATTTCCAGAAATTTTAAAACAAAAGATTAGATTCTATAGTCCAACTACACCGTACCCGTGCCAGGGAGTCACTGGACTGGAAGTTGGTCTTCCCAGTTTTTGAGAAACGGCGTTTGTCATTGCTGTCACTCAGAGGGGCTTCCGTCTTTGGAACTCTGAGCTCGGCCTCTCTGTCCGCTTCTGACCTCTCCAGATGGGGTCCAGCCACATCCTTGAGAGAATTCGGACCATTTTCTAGCTCAAAGGCATGGCCATTTCCAAGTTCGGAGTCGGTACCGTTCTCCAACTCCGAGCTGGGATCATCTGCGGTGTCACAACCACTGTTGCTCTTGGAGTCTTCAGGGGCCTTGATGATAGCCGGTCTGGAAATGACCCCAAACTTTCTTGTTCTTTTCCCCTTTTTGGAAGTCTGGTCACCCAGCTCCAAGGTCGGTGTCTCTCCGGGTTCTGAGCTGTTGCCACTGTTGCCATTGTAAGTCAGGTGGGCTTTCTGCTTGAAGCGCCGCAGCATGATCAAGTAGATGAAGCCGCCATTCCAGCACTGCTCAGCGAGGTAACTGCAACACACAGACATGCGCATTAGACACCATCCCTTCAGGACACAGCGCTCAGTGTCCAGCCAGGGCCCAGGACTGAGGGCACACCCTCCAGATCCCTCTTTTAATAAATTCAGTGGTTGATGTTGAAACGATCGATCCCCAATACCTCTAGCAAACAGAGGACCCTACAGGCTCGAAAATTATAATTTATCTCTCCTAGAATCGGAAGTCTCAAGCAGGGTTTTTCCACTACAGAGTCAATCCCAACATATTATTATTTTGAAGTTTATTTTCGTGTTGTTTGCTCTTCAGTACTGATTACTGGGCTCAAGGGCCTCATATCTGCTAGCTGAGCTCTCTACCTCTGCTCTACTTCCAGTCCCTAAAAAACGAAACAAAACTCTTGGGGCTAGACAGATGGCTTAGCACTGGCTGCTCTTTTAGAGGACCTGGGATCAATTCCCAGTACCCACATGGTGACTCACAACTCTATGTAACTCCAGTTCCAGAGAATCTGACACCCTCATATAGACATACATGCAGGCAAAACATCAATTCACATAAAAATAAAAAATAAATAAAACCAAAAGAAAACCCTTGATGGAGAAGTAAATTCTACTATTTTATAGCATAAAAGGGCAACTATTCAGCTGTTTGACAACATTTAGTTATATATTTCAAAATAACCAGGAGAAGATTTTAAATGTTCCTAAAACAAAGAAATGGTCAATAATGGCGGTGATGGGTGCCAATCACCTTGATCTGATCACTATGACACATATTTGAAAACGTCAAACTTTATATCCTGTAGGCATACATAATTATGAATATTTAAACGGGTAAAGAGATTAAAAACCAAAACAATTCTTCACTCCTTCAACAGTTGCTTGAATAGGAATTACATAAGATTCCCATTTGTATGTGACTGATGAATAATACAATTCCCAGTAAAGAACAGATAAAATGGGGGCCAGCTGTAGAGGTGGCTCAGCAGTCAGGAGCACTTGTTTTTGCAGAGGACCTGGGTTCGGTTACCAGCACCTGCCTGATGCATAGCCATCTGTAATTCTCCTTCCAGGGGATCCAATGGTCTTCTGACTCCCAAAAATACCAGGCATGTATATGGTATACATACACACACACACACACACACACACACACACCCAGACTGGACAAAGTATAAATTCTGATTTAAGAATGAAAAAGAAGAGACCATCAGAGTAAGAACTTCTTCCTGGAAGTCAAGTGACAACAGATCTAGCACTAAGCTAGATGGGGCACTAATATGTCACTAATATGTGGTATGCGGAAGCCACGTGTACATTTTTTCCTTGACAGTAGTTCTAGCTTGGTCTTTTCCTAGCATACTTGGACTGCCATTTCCGGGGACATCACATTTCAAGGAGAAAAAGGCATGGATGAAGCTGACCAGGTCATAGAAGCTTTTGGAAGTTGGGAAGCAGGAAGAGTTGGAGGAGGAAGGAGGGTCAAAATGGAGAAGGCTGCTCACAGCTAGTTGCTTTTCCATATATTTGAAGCCTGATAAAAACCAAGAGAATGCATGCGGAGTGCAACACAGTATCTGCGCCAGAGCTTTGAGGATACAAAGAAACAAGTCAGGACCTCAGATCATTAAAGCCCAGTAAAGACTCAAAGTCCAGAAATGGACAGGTCGGACCCTCCATGCCCCGAGGAGATACAGATCCCAAGGAATCCTGGGGAAATGGCTACACCTCCTATGAAAACAGGTTCCTAAGCACAGAGGGTCAACAACTAAATCCTTCATACACCCAAGCTGCTCCTGGCCCCCCTATGCTTACAAAAAAAAAAAAAAAAAAAAAAAAAAAAAAGGACCCAAGGTTATGCGGCTCCACGCACAGTAAGTGAGAAAGGAACACAGAGGCTTCTGGGGTGGCCCAAGCCACTGCTTTCCCTCCAGGCCCATTGCTGATGCCCAACAGAAGAGGAAGGTGGGTAAACAGACATTAAGATGCCCTTCTGTGATTCTGTCACCAGGGAAAGTCCGATGGGAAGGCTGAGCTGTCAGCATCTGGGAAGGAGGGCGGGTCACCTTTCTTCTCCTGTCACCTTGAGTTTCCACATCAGCAATACACTAGTGACATAAAGGAAAGATGTAGTGACCAGCTCGCTAGAGCCTGATCCAAAGGATTCCTCACACCTAATAGCCAGATCCGTGTCATGAGAGCTGGGGATACAATTCAGTGGTAGAATACTTGCCAAGTATGTGTGAGGTGCTGGGTCTAGTAACACGTGCACTCACACATGTGCGTGCGTGTGTGCGTGCGTGCGTGTGTGCGTGCGCACGCGCGCATCCACTCACTCACGTGAAGGCCCATGACCTAAAATATTTTTTTCCACATGTACTCTCATGGAAGCTCCAAGAACCTTGGAAGGTGCCTGTGTTAGAGATGGAATTTCACTTTTTCCACAGGGTCTATTGCTGGGCAAAACTATAAAGCCCAAAATAGTTTCTCTTCAGTTCAGCACCACCTCTTTGCCTTCCTCTTGCTTCCTAGCGATAAATAACACCTTGACACCATAAAGAAATTGTGAGACAGGTTGTTTTATTCCTTCCTGGACTCTGGATTTTATAAGGTCATCTTAAAGAGAATGGGTAATTAATGAATTATGGACATGTAATAAGCCAGTGAGAAAGACACTTTGGCTAAGGAGGGGGTCATTTCCTTAGAACCCTTTAAATCACCTTCTATCTAATGGACCCACATTCTCTATCCATATGTATCCAAAGGATTTAGCAAGCCTTTTCAGCCCTTTCTGGTTTCATGCACCCAAGCCCTTTTATGTTTGGTGGGATTCTTATTTAGCATTAGAGGTGTGTGTGTGCGTGTGTGTGTGTGTGTGTGTGTGTGTGCGCACGCGCTTGCGCAGGAGCATGTATATTCATGTTCATGTGAAGGCCACAGGACCATCTTGTTGTGTTTGTGTGTGCAAGTGTGCGTGCTGCATGTGTGTTTATGTGCATGTGAAGACCACAGGACATGACCTTGACTGTCATTGCCCAGGTGTTTTTTTTTTTCTTTTTCAACAAGCTGTCTCACTGGCCTGGGACTCACCATGCAGACCAGGCTAGGAGGCATTAAGACCTATCTGTGTGTGTCACGGTGCCTGTCTTCTTCTTTGCTCTGTCCCACTGTCTTCATGGTTTCACAGCAAGCCCTTGGCAGACATACCCATCTTTCTACCTTCAGCATCAGAAACCTTACGCTGAACTTCGAAGTCAGTTGGTCTTAGCTTTTGGTTGTTTTACCAGAAACCTGAGCCCTGGCTATTCATAAAGGAAAGAGGTTTATTCTGGCTCAGGATGCTAATGGCTGCGGAGTTCTAGGTTGGGTGGGCACATCTCACCTATGGCAGGAGGAGGAAGGGTAAGTGAATGCATACAGGACGGGGAGAGACGGCAAAGGCTGGCCTCACTTCACAATAGTCAACAATGGAGGTAACTGAGCCAGTCCAGGGAGAATCAACTTGCACAGCAGAGGCAGGAATCTATTCACAGCTCAAACACATCTCACCTGACTGTGCCTCCAAGCACATTTGTGTGGGGTAACCAGCCTCGGCCTGAGCTGCGCTGGGAATGAATCAACAGCACAGCAGTTGAGAAAGGATAAATTGATCGCAACGAGTGTCGTGTGAGGTTTAGAAACACAGAAGATTTCCTCTTCACAAAACAGGGTTTAACTGGCTTTTCGGACATGTCTCTATGATAGCATTCCAAATTCCCCCTCACTCCTACCTTAGATTTGTTTTTGGCAAAGAAAATTATTAATTCATTTAAAGCTTTACTTTAAACCCCCCCTACCCCCTACCCCGCCCCCAGCCCTCGCCCCCACCCCCTGATGATTTCAAAACGAAGAAATATCTGGCAGGGAGGTTTTATTATATTTTTAAAAAGATTTAAAATTGTGTGTGGATGTGTGCATCTGTGCGTGAACATGTCTGTGTACAGATATGGGTTTGTGGGTGGAAGTGCCTATGAAGGTCCGAGGAGAACATCAGACGCCCCTGAAGATGGAGTCGAAGGCAGCTGTGAGCCTCTTCACATGGATACTTGAACTGGACTTGAGTTCTCCATAAGAGCTGAAATGTCTCCAGCTACCTTGCACAGAGGTTCCAATTGTAGCCTAGACCCTCCCCCCCTAAAAAAGACTTATTTTATATATGTGAATAACATTGTCTCTTCAGACACACCAGAAGAGGGCATCAGATCTCATTACAGATGGTTGTGAGCCACCATGTGGTTGGGGAATTGAACTCAGGACCTCTGGAAGAAGAGTCAGTGCTCTTAATCACTGAGCCATCTCTCCAGCCCAAGCATTCCCTTATTATAGTTCTTTATTTCAAAGTAACTTGGATGTCCAGCACTGGAAACTGCTCTTGCAATTTCTATAACTCAAGAACTCTAAAGTAATTCTGTAACTCAACAAAGCAGCAATTCCTGCTTCATCTCAGAATGTCAGGTATTCGGAATACATGCCAACAAGCCCTGACCAAAGGAGGGTGTTCACATGTGAGTTATGATGACAGGGTCAGTTTTGTGTTTTGGAGCAGGGGGATGAATCCTTAGCCATTCACATGCTAAGGATGCACTCTGTCACCGGCTGTATCAGATCTGAGTTACATAGAACAACAGTGGAAACCTGAAGTGGTGGCTCACATATGTAATCCTAGTATTTGGGAAGCCAGGGCAGGTGGATTGACACAAGCCAGTCTGAGCTACAAAGTGAGTCCGAGGCTAGCCTGGGATACAGGGTAAGTCAAAACACACACACACACACACACACACACACACACACACACACACACATTCACACATACACACACATTCACACACACACACACACACACACACACACACACACACACACACACACAGATGAAGTGCTACCCATTTCTCTGTCTAACAATGGAAGACTGGAGATGAACTATTTTTACCTATGACTGGTTTTTCCAGAGAAGGAGGAGGAGGAGCCATCAACTTGTGGTTTTTGGAGATGTGTTAAGCCTAGGCATTCCAGAGCATCCTCTGAGGCTGTTGAGAGATTCCAAAGAAGTGTGGGTTGGGAGGAAATATTAAATACAAGGAGATTAATTTCCTAGGGAAGACCTGGCTGGGAAACAGAGTGAAGCAAGTTCAAGTTCAGACAGATCCACAGAGCGGGAGGGACCGGGTACTCGTGGGCAGTCTGTCTCAGGTGCCACCTCCCAGAGAGCTTGCATTTGAGGGATAAGATGTCCACAACCTTCTCTAAGAAAACCTGTGAACGTCACACAGCTCCAAAGTGAAAATTAAATGCTGACTATGGATGGAGGTGCGTGCCATAGGGAACCAGGGCCCGGAGAAATGCTGGAGAGGCACCAATATATCTGGCTATGGGAATCCAGGTTTATCCATGGGAATGTATTCCAAGACCTCCCAGCAGATGCTTGCTTAAGGGATGGCACCTACTCTGTATATTGTTCTCCTTTCTATATTCATTTTCAGCTGTTCACTTTGGTTCCTCATTGGCACATCTGAATTGTCATTAATTCTGCCCTGGCATTTCACTACTATAATTTAGGAAAACTGGGGTTATCTGAACGCAATCAATTGCTTAGCACGACAGTTGTCCTACTAACCAAGTCAGCAAAGTGACTAGCATGTGGGCAGTAGAGACAGCCTGGTGACCCTGGGCATCCTGGGTAAAGCAGAGTGAGATAACCCAGGGGTATCCTTGTGCTACTAAGGATGGCACCCAATTTAAAATTATGAATTACTTCCAAAACCTTCAATTTCCTATCTTCAGAACGAGCGGCCTTGGGTAATGGAGCACAGTAAGCAAGACTGAGTGAAACACAGAGTAAGACTTAGTTACTATTATTCCTGTGAACAATGAACTGCCTGTCATCCTTGACCCAGAGACCTCATTTCTTTGCCATCGTTCTCGAGACTCCAGCAGGCTAAGCAGTGTCCCACCAGTAGGACAAGATGACAGCTCTTCACTTACAGCAGAACTTACACAGAATAGCTGGCTTGTAATTGGTTCTGTTCCTTAACACCAGGCTTATAAAAGCTGCTCAACATTTTATGGGCACCTAAATGTAAATCAATGTGCATCTGAAGTTGATCTAATATGCAGTGTCCGCAGCATCCTGGTTAAATCCTGGGTGTCAGCCTTCAGGACAGCGGAGGCATTTGTGCCTCTCAGCATTAAGTATAGACGCGTTCTTTTTGCTTCAACCTGATCTCGCATAACGCCTCCGAGATGTTATAACATCTTTTCTGTACTGAAGCAGATGCTGTGCTCTTTCAGTTCCCTTCTAAGATCTTCTGGGAATAAGGGGACTTATTCCAATACTGCAGAGAGATGACCAGAGGGGAGCAGCAAGGTCCAGGGGCTGATGGGAAAATCATCTGGATTTCCACACAAGGTCATCTCAGAAGCTCACATCTCAGAGTAATAGGGTTGACTTCACAGCCTCTCCAGCAAATACTAATACTAAGATGCCTTCTCCATTTGTGATGCCAGTTAACTTCTCAACAGGGAAACGGAAGCCGGGCCCTTTCCAGTACATTCCATGAGCTCCAGTGGAGACCGCTTTCCTCAAAGCGTTCACACAGTCTGCAGTTCTGAGAGGCTGTGCCCTGGGCCGATTCCTAGGCTTTCCACATAGGCTGCCCCTGATCTTCCCTTGCAAGAGGCTGCTATCGATGCTCCAGAATGAACGTTTAAGAGATCACATTCAATTCATCTTCTCAAATCCACCACCGCCTAAAAAAGAATGTGAGGACAGAATCCCATACTCTCCTTGCCACATCTCCCAAGTTCTTCCTGTAGTCAAAGCTGCTGGAATCTCCTTTCTCCTTTGCTTTCCCCAAACCAGCCACAGCTGGCAGATCACAACCAGCAGGCGACCTCCCAAGTCCACAGGATGTTCCTCTCCCTTCCACAGAGGTAACTGAGGGAAGAAGATAGGACCCCCGTGAGCCCGTGTCTCAGGGGGGCAGACAAGGCTTCTCACACACTAATTCAGACATTGACGAAATGTCTACACCCTCGGGTTCCCCGACTTTCAAGTGGATCCAGACCCATCTTGAAACAATTTCTCTAGCTCGCCGCCATCCTTCCAGGGTCGGTTCCATGGGTTTGGCCTGAGTCTGCTCTCACCTTGTGCCAAGCCTGGTTTCACTTATGTCAAAAGAGTTTCCTTCAAAGTTGTGGGTTCCTTTTCAAAATTGCTTTCACTGTTTTGAAGTCAGAAAAGATCCCAAAAGAAACAGCAAAGCAACTCTCCCCATGTACAGGTCCTGGCTGACGTCCTGCCCAGTCCAATCCCTTCTGTACATATCGAAGCTTCCTTTTCCCCCTTTTCCCTGCCTCTGGAAGGCACGGCCAGGCTCACGGGTCCCATGATCTACCAAGGCCCATGCAGACTGACTGCTAGCTTGTGATGCCCCTCTCCAGCAAAGGGCGCTATTAGGAAGCTGGAGGAAATGCTGGACCCTCCCCCTGTGAGCCGTCCATCTTTGTGATCTGTTCGGATTCTTGCTGGTTTGGTGGCCTTTGGTTACAAGAAAACCAAGTCAACAGAACTCTAGCCTAGAAAACCAGACAAAGCACGTCTTCTGACAGATGTGGGGAGGACGGTGGTAAATTCTTGGCATCCGCTGAGTAACTGTCACTGTGTTCTGATAGTGTGTGTGTTCTTGGCAGCCTCTGGTTCAGAGTTTTGTTCAGATATTATAAATGTCTTTGCATGTTCCCTCTTTATCGGGATTTTAAAAGTAAGGGCATGTGAAGCAGTTAAAAAAAAAGCTTTCAATTTTAGGATGAGCGGGTACCAATGTTAAAGACCCACATTTTGCTTTTAACAGTGTTTACATTAGAAGTGCTCTACACCAGTGAGTTTTACCATAGAAACCGGTGACAGGGACCAATACTAATTAACATCAAACAGCAGGCCTTGTAAGTCTACGAACACAGAACCTCAGATCAATCCAAAACAACCTAGGCAGATAAAACCCATGACTCACTTTTCCAACGTGACAATGCCAAAGCTTGTAAGATTAGCATGGCCATTGAGTTGGCCAAGGTGGAGCCAGGATTCAAATCCATCTTATTCCAAACAAACCCTGAAATTTTGGGATTCATGGCAAAGCCCTGTCTTGAGATGTTGCTTGCTAGACCAGGTTTGGAACCAGAAAAAGGGCTGCCAACTTTTAACAGCCAAAAGAGGCCTCTTGGCATCACCAGGAATTCTATGTCAGTTGGTAAGTAAACACCCCAACTATGTCTCACACCCACAAACAAGGGCTGTAGGGGAAGCAAGGGGCATTTTCAGGCAGGCCCACTTGGCACAGAGGAGGTAAACTGGTTTCTTAGGGTGTGGGGGGAAGTGGCTAAGCTTCTCCACTTCATCTCTGAGGAATGAGCTTGCATGAGTCCCCCAATAATGCTGGAAAATGGAGACAATATTTGTTCAATCTTCTTAAAACCAAAGCACTAATAAGGAGCCATTCTGGCCAGCAGAGACAGATCAAAATGGCGGATTCGGGACATATTTGCAATGCTAGCCTCTCTCAGGGGTACCTTATCCTCAGTAATTCTCTCTCCAAATCTCAGCCCTACTCAAGATGGAGACCTCACTGTCTAATGAGAGAGGGCTCTTTCTGATAAGTGGGCATGATCTGCCTGCAGCTGCCAACCTTCACCGCATGGCCACCACTCTTGCGGGTTCACATGGAAGATAGATAGCATGCTGTCTCATAAGCTAGGCCAAGGAGGGACAAGCAAATTCCTGGGCTAGGTGACTGCCAGAACCACACCATGCAGAGCTCCTTCAGGTAGGGACTTGCTGATGACCAGTGTGACTAAACGCATGACCTCTGGTGGTAAACTTCTCAGGTCAACCTTCTTAAAACCAAAGCACCAGGAGCCATTCTGGCCAGCAGAGGTGGATCAAACTGGCCAAGTACTCTTCTGGGGTACTTTCTGGCCAATGATGGGTAAAGAAGAACACGAGTCTTATTAGACCCGACTCCCCTGTCATCCCCTGACCCACGCCATCCCTGTCGCCAGAGCTCCTCCCTGGGCTGGAAGACCTCAGGTTTGGTCAGGTGAACTGGCTCCCCCTCCTTCATCTGCTCTGTGTCTTTCCTTCCAGCCTTTGCTGCCACGCACAGTTCAACATTCTTCTGTAACTCAGCCTCTGCTTCCTGGAGAACCTGGCTAGCGAGGACAATACACTCAAGAGTCACAGGGAAGCCCCTCCCCCTCCCCACCCCCCAAAGCACGGGGTGGGAAATAACAGCAGAAAAACACTCAGGGGATCTGAGCATACAAGAAGCCAGTAGGACAGCTTTTAAAGAAGTATAACGAGTCTATCCTTAACCCAGAGGCTATTGGCAATGGATGGCTTCTGTGAGAGGGAGCATCACTCATCTTTGGAGGGTGAATCTTGGTGGGCTGCCCATGCCCCATACTCAGGCACTTACCGGCAGCTTGAACTGGACTCAGTGGGCTATTCTTTTTTAATTATTTTAATTTAATGTGCATTGGTGTTTTGCCTTCATGTATGTCTGTGTGAGGGCATCAGATCTTGGAGTTACAGGCAGTTGTAAGCTGCCATTTGAGTGCTGGAAGTTGAGCCCACATCCTCTAGGAAGAACAGCCACTGCTCTCAACTGTTGAGCCATCTCTCCAGCCCTCAGCAGGTTATTCTTTTAAAACTTATTTATTTTATGTTTATGGATGTTTTGCTTGTACGTATATCTGCACTATGTGTGTACCTGGTACCCATGTAGGCTAAAAGAGGGGTTTGGATCCCCTGGAATTGAAGATACAGATGGTTGTGAGCCACTATATGGGTGGTGGGCATTGAACCCAGGTCCTCCGGTGGAGCAGCTAACCCTCCTAACTACTGGGTGAGGAGGAGTCAGTGGGAGTCAGGGTAGATGAGATTAAGGTATATTGTACACATATACGACATTTTCAAAGAATAATAAAGTTTGAAAAAGCAGGGGGAAAAAGAAACCCTAAAAATAAAACTTGCTTATTATCTAACAAAATTAGCATATATGTGTGTTGAGTTCCACTGTGACATTTCCATATATACATGCATTATTGTCTTTGACTGTACTCACCCTCCCAACTACCCTATCTTACACACCTGCCCCCAGATGTCCCCCTTATCCTGTTTGCAGCCTGACTACCACTTTCTGGTTTATTTAAAAATCCAAAAGAACAGATCCTATGCTTGTGTTAAAACAAACAATACTTGTGTCTGGCTTACTTTGCTTACTACGGCAACCTCCAGTTCCATTCATTTTCCTGAAAATGTCATGATTCGCTCTTCCTCAGGGCTGGCATCCCGTGGTGAATATGCACCGTGCTTTCTGTGCACAGGCTGACCCCACAGCTTGCCTACTGTGAATGGTGAGGCCAAGAACATGTGTAGAGTTACCGCCCATGGGTAGGTACCCAGGAACAGGGTAGCTGGGGGCATACAGAGAACCCTCCGTACCAATTTCCACAGTAGCTGGATTGAGTGACATTCCCCAACACTGTATAAAGGATCTTTTACCCCTTGAAACCTCAGCAACAGTAGAGGCATGTTTGAGAAGTTGGATGAATGCCATTCACAAAAATTTCCTTCACTGGCCAGAAACACCAAGAGCAAAGGGCTGACTTAGCCTGGGACTATACTTTACTCCTAAAGAGTTTGAAAAGCTGAGGCTTTAGCCCCATGGTAGACAGCTTACCCAGCAGATAAGAGGGCCCAGATTTCATCTCCGGAATCACACACAAAGCGTCAGCTTTATGAAAATTCATCAGAACAGGCACATCTGGAGCAAGGTGGCCCTTGGCTTGGGTCTCAGCAATGTCACTTGGATCTTGAGCAAGACCTTAACCCCAGCGACCAGTGTTTGGCAATGGAATACTAGCCTGGATGATGAACAAGATGGTTGTCTCCTTACGTAGCACATTAGAGGCTAATAAATATCAACCCTTCCACTCAGAAATGTGGCAGATAATTACAGGTCAACAAGTTGAGTTACCTGATATTTCTGTCCAGGTTGGAACCTCCCAGAAGATGAATTGACAAAAGGGAGCAGTCAGACTGAAACTATCACAAGAATTGGGCCAAGGGAAATAAGTCTCAGGAAAAGGAAAAAAAAAAAAATCAAATTCACCTGGGCAGACAGATGGTCAGAAAGAGGTTTCAAAACTGGAGCCTTAAAAAGGAATGCACCCTAGGAGAGAGACCGTGACAATGCACTTGAAGCCCAGAAGGACAGTACTGACAGCTGCCTGAACCCCATTGTGCTCAGAATGCTGGGGTTGTGTGTGCACACCTGGGGTAGATGGTGAGTATAGGTAACAACAGAGTACAGCTAGGTGCAGGCCTTGCTCTTTGCCAGTGAGAGCTGAGACTAATGGCGCTCTTTGCTTTTGCTCCCATGTCCATTTAGCCAGAGGTTGGGTCCCTCACTCTCAGAGTCACTGTGAGCTTTCTGGCCTCACTTGAACTCTCAAGCTGGCCCTAGACATACTAGAATTGGCCCAGAACTCAAGGGGGAGTCTGGGAGGTTGGCCATCCTGAGCAGGACACTAGATCAGCTGGCCCCTTTGTATTTTGTAACATATGCCCACAGCTCACAGTGACAGAGGGGATGGCCACAAACCAGTCAGGTGAGTGCCTGTGCGGAATGTTGTGTGTGTGTGTGTGTGTGTGTGTTTGTGTGTGTGTAGGAGTGTGAAGTGACTGCCTCTGCTGGTATCTGCTCACCTCTGACCTAAAGTCAGAACTACTGCTTCCAGATCTTGTTACAGACTTATTACAAACTCTTGGATGATAGCGTCTTGCCTCCAGTGACTCAACCACCTTTCATAAGGGCCTTTCCCAAACTTTTCTGAGCAAGGACTCCCTAAAACTCAGTTGTTTTCACATTAAATGCTTCAGTATACTACAATAGATAGACTGCACAATGTGTTCAGAGAAGGTTGCTGCAGACATGTGATCCTTCAAACCATGCTGGTATGGATAGCGAATGCCTCTGCTTTCAGATGGCCTGGTTTTACAGGCACGAGCAGGTGAGGGCTTGTGAGCCACCACAGCACAACTCAATAGAGCCAACTTACAGAACCCGCCCCAGGTGCCTGTCAGTAGTGGAACAGGTAAACAAAAGTGTGGTAGAGTCTACAATGCAACATTATTTGAGCCATACAGAAGGATGAAATTAATACTTTGCAGAAAAACGGATGGGACTGGAGATCATCATATTAAGCAAACTAAGCCAGACCCCAGAGATAAGAATATTTCCTATGTTCCGAAAAAGAGAACGAGGCAATTATTAGGAGGCAGGGTGGGGCCAGCAGGAGTGGGGGTGAGGTCAAGAGACTATGGAAGGGTAAATATGACCGAAGTGTATACCTGGTATGCAAGTATGAAAATGTCACAACAAAAAACATTTTAATTATTTTTAATAAATAGCACTTGCAAAATGAATATGAGTTGGAAGCTGAGGCCCTACAGTTGCAATTATGGATTAATTATTGTAATTGTATCAATTATTACATAATCATATTAAGACATGCAATACTGGATTCGGATGGACTCTTAATGCAAAGGGTGTCCTGAGGGGAGACACAAAGAGGAAAAGGAGGAGTTTGGGATGTCTGCCTATCACCCAAGCATAAAAGACTGCCTCCAACTCCAGGCACTGGGGCAGGAGGAGGTCCCTCCCTCAGAACTGCTAGAAGAGCCCAGTCCTGTGCTCAGAGAGAAGCTCTTTGTCTATACCACCCAGGGCGTGAGGCCCCTGTGGACCCTAACGATGTCTCCCTGGCTAGTTTCTCAGACGTTGTGACCTAGAGCTTACATAGCAAGATGCCCAATTTCTAAGACCCACTTAAGATGACTCTGTCATGTTTTATGTGGAGATAAAACCATTTTATTTGTATTACTCTGAGAATATGGTTTAAACTCGGCGTTAACACTTTTTAAACATCAGAAGAATTCCCCCCTTTCATGAATGGCATACCCCGCTTTAGTTCGCTGAGACTGTTGCATACAGGCAGGAATGATGTATGGGCTGGGATTTAAATACATAGCATTTGAGCTCATTAGAAGTAAGGATTTTATAATGGAAAAAAAAATTACTTAGCAATTATAATATGAGCAGCAGAAAACCCAACCAACCCCTCTGTCCTAAATCTTCCATGTTAGGAATTTTTGAACTTTAATTATGTAAGATTTCCTGGTGTGTTTTAAAATGGCCATGTTTAATGTCTGTAGGACAGGATGTGAGCGAAGGTTCCCAGCTGTGACGTGGAATCACTTCTCAAAGCACACAGTGGTTCCCCTGTAGCTGGGATCTCTCTCTGCGCTCCAACTCCTTACACTCAACTAAGGTCCGAAGATGTTAAATGAAAAACTCTAGAAATGAACAGCTTGTTCTAGCAGTTCACTGTCCCGAGTAACACAGTCTCTATCCGCCCTGCTCTGCTTGGCTCGGGATGCAGATCTCCTCTCTGTCTGGTGTATCCCTGCTGTATACACTACCGCCCCGTGATTGCTTGCTTAGCCACCTCCGTTTATTAGATGCACCATTCCAGTGCTGCATTTGAATAGCACTTACTTTAATTAACAGCGTCGCCAAAGTGTTCAGGGAATGTCTGGAGATCCAGTAATCCCAAAGAAAAGCTGTGGCATGCATTCTTAGCTTTAAAATGTGAATATTCTCACTTTAAGAAATGGGAAAAAACAACTTAGGATCCTAATGTGCTTAGTTAGGATCCTAATGAAGAGGGAATCTTTTGTCTCTGAGACTGAGAAGAATGAACAAGACAGGAAGATGGTCGGGTTAGGAGGCCCCTTTACCGGCTAAGCCATCCCACTAGCCTCAGGGTAAGACTTGAATTAGATGAGTCTAACTTAATTAAACGTTTAGAGGTACTGTTTGTTTGAGGCAGGGTTTCATGTAGCCGAGGCTGCTCTCCAACTCACCATCTAGCTAGCCAAGGCTACCCTTAAGCTTCTGATTCTATTGCCTCCACCTCCTAAGTCACAGGATGATGTACGTGCACTGTGTGTGTGGCTGGGGTGGGATGGGGTGGGGACTCTTGAGAGAGACAGAGAGACCATCACTGCTATGCTCTTCAACAACTTCAATCATGAGCATTTCTTTTGCTTCCGGTCTAACCACTGATCCCCCACGTGCTCATGAAGTGAAATCTAGGTGGATGGGGTTAAGATCCCGGAATGAGGGAAACTCCCCCATCCCCCCTAGAGGACAGAGCTGATCATCTGATGGAACCTACATGTCCAACTCACAAGCCCATGTACCTGTCCTCTCATGCATTCAGTCTGTGCTCCCAAACCGTTCTCTTTCAGAAGAACATCTTTAAGCCACACTATCACTTGCTAGTTTTCATTCACACATTGAAGGTGTGACCCATTATTATCCTTTACAATGTCACAACCCTCTGGAAGGTCTTGGTCAACTGCTGGCTACTTTCCAGCACTGCTTGCCCACTGAGGCGAGGGTGGGAGCCTGAGGTGGTGTCAGAGTCAGGGCTCCTGAGTGATTGGTGACGGCTTCTGTGTCAGGAGTCAGGAGGTATCAAGGGTGCTGTTATCTTACCCCATCTCCTCACCCAGCACACGGAACAGATTGCTAAAGAGCAATGAAGATGAGAAGAAAGTCTATTGCTTGCCTTTACAGACTACTGAGGGAGCTAACCTGTGCTACGACTGTTCCTTCTTTACAGACTACTGAGGGAGCTAACCTGTGCTACGACTGTTCTTTCTTTACAGACTACTGGGGGAGCTAACCTGTGCTACAACTGTTCTTTCTTTACAGACTACTGAGGGAGCTAACCTGTGCTACTACTATTCTTTCTTTACAAACTACTGAGGGAGATAACCTGTGCTACAACTGTTCTTTCTTTACAGACTACTGAGGGAGCTAACCTGTGCTACAACTGTTCTTTCTTTACAGACTACTGGGGGAGCTAACCTGTGCTATGACTGTTCTTTCTTTGCCCATTGTCTTACTGTATTTGACAAGTTATCAGAGCATCTGTTGATGTGATAACAACTCCCTCATTTCTCATAGCATTCAGAATGCTAATCTTGTTAGTTAGGTATGACAGACATGTCAAGAACATGACTGGAGACTCTGGCATTTGCCCTGCCCAGACCTCACCTTTCAGGCCTTATGAGTGTCACTATTAGCAGCATCATTATCTGACCACCAACATCTGTAAGATAGACCAGGAAGCTGCTACTCTATACCTAGTCTGTCAGTGGAACAGTGAGAGAGGAGGTGTCTCTTCAGAGAGCCTTTTGTGCCATCTGTGCCAGTTCCAGAAAGGTGTCCTTGGAGGGAGTGGGGGTGTTCAAGGGGAGGAAAGCTGCAATTTTAGGAACTTGCTGAACCCTTGACTGAAAGAGATTCGAGAACTGTTTTTGTAGGATGGGAAGTGTGTGTGGTTTTCCCCGGGGAATGGGCGGGTGAGATTCCCGCCAGCCAGGACAGAAGGCAGTCAGTGGAACTGGCAGATCGGTCCGCTCATTTACTAAGTGAGTGATGGGAAAGTCAGTTACTTTTGCCCTCCCTTTATTTGTGATTTCATCTTTGTTATTTTTCCAACTTTATTGAGACACGATAAATAAAAATGGTGTTTACATGTAAACAACGTGATGCACATGCATTTGCTCTGTGAAATGAGAAGTGAAGCCCTCTGGTGCATCACACGCTTTCCTTGGTAGCAGAAGACATTTAAGATCTATTATCTGTGCAGTTTCCATCTATAAAACACACCAGTAAGACTCACGGTATAAAACAGATCTCCAGAATTTATTATTTCTGTCCCACAGAAATTTTGTACTTTTCTATTAATGTCGCCTTGACTTTTCTTCCACCAGTCCTTGGCAACTACATTATATTCTCTGCAGCTCTGAGTTAAAAAAAAAAAAAAGTGCACTTTTGTGTGTTTTGTCTGCATGTATGTCTGTGTGAGGGTATTGGAGCCTGAAGTTACAGACTGTTGTGAGCTGCCATGTGGGTGCTAGGAATTGAACTTGGGTCCTCTGGAAGTGCAGTCAGCACTCTTTACCACTGAGCCATTTCTCCAGCCCAACTTTTTAAGTGAGAACATGAGCTACTTGTGTTTCTGTACCTGGCTTATTAGTTCATTTATAATAGCATCCATCCATGTCATAAATGACATTCACTTTCTTTTGAAGGATGAGTACTAGCCCACTGTGTACAAATGTAGCACCTTGCCTTTACCCACGAAGAGACACCCGGCTGAGAGTCTTTATGTTGTAATGATTTAACTTTCAATTTATGAGAATTGTCCAATGGCTCTTAAAAACGGATTTATTTATTTTTATTTGTTTGAGTGCTCAGCTTGCATGCATGTATGTTTATATGTATGCATGCATGCTTATGTGCCTAGTAACAACGGAGGCCAAAAGGAGGCACTTGAAGTGCATTTTCCCCTGGAAGTGCAGTTTAGGATGGCTGTAAGCCAGCACACAAGTGCTGGGAACTGACCTCCTAATATCTGGGAAAACAGTCAAGTCCTCTTAACCACTGAGCCATCTCTTCAGCCTGCCCCCGTTCGCAGACTCTTGGTAGTTTATTTTTGTAGTATCAGTGATGACTTCTCTTTTATTTATATTCTTATTTATTGGAATCCTCTACCTTTTTGTTGTTGTTGTTACATCTCCCTCTCTTCCTCCCCCTCCCTGAGTCAAGGCTTCACTATGTAGTCCTGGCTGACCTGGAACTTGATATGCAAACCAGGCTGGCCTTGAACTCACATGAGCTCCAACTGTCTCTGTCTCCCTAGTGCTAGGGCATGAACCACACCTGGCTTTATTTTCTGTCTTTTTTTCTAGTCTCTCCAAATGTTCATCCTTTAAGAAAATCAACACCTGCTCTTTTCTACTGTCATTTGACCCAACACTGGAGCACCTGCTATATAAAGTACCTTAGCAGCTCTGAAGGGAGAAACGAACTGTTTTACAGCAGAGAACTGCCAGGTGCCATTTCCAACCAGAGACAAGTCTTTCAGAGGAAATCAGAAAATAGCAGATCTGAACACAACTACGAGCCAAGCAAATCAAACCAATTATACAACATACTCTCTTCAACAGCATGCATATGCTCAAAGAACATGGGGACCATTCTCCAGAAACAAATGGCAGACCACTAAACAAATCTTTTGTTTGTTTGTTTTTGTTTTTTTTTCGAGACAGGGTTTCTCTGTGTAGCTCTGGCTATCCTGGAACTCACTTTGTAGACCAAGCTGGCTTCGAACTCAGAAATCCGCCTGCCTCTGCCTCCCAAGTGCTGGGATTAAAGGCGTGGGCCACCACACCTGGCACTACTAAACAAATCTTAACATACTTGGGAAGACTAAATTCATATCAAGTATCTTTTCCAACCACGTCGGGATGAGTCCAGATGTTGACAGAAAAAATTCACAAATTCATGGACAGAGAGAGAGAGAGAGAGAGAGAGAGAGAGATAGATATCAAAAGGTTAATCAGAAACTATCTTAAGAGAGATTGAAGTGTGAATCTCAACCCATCCAAATTCCTAGAAGTAGCAGGACAGTACTGGGGGTGGGGGGTGGGGGGTGGGGAGATGTTTCCAGAAATACTGCCAATCCAGAAAAAGAAGTTCTCAACCTAAGTTCCTTAAGGAACTATGAGAAGAATAAGCTATTCAGCATCAGAGGCAGGAAGGAAATAACAACCACCAAGCAGAAACACCGATTAGGAAGACATCAGAAGGGCTGCAGAGATGGCTCAGCGGTTAAGAGCACTGACTGCTCTTCCAGAGGTCCTGAGTTCAATTCCCAGCAACCACATGGTGGCTCACAACCATCTGTAATGGAATCCGATGCCCTCTTCTGGTGTGTCTGAAGACAGCTACAGTATACTCATATAAATAAAAATAAATAAATCTTAGGGGAGAAAAAGGAAGACAACATAAACAAATACAGACAAATTTTGTTTCTCTCCTGCCTTAGTTTCTTTATCTGAACGGGGCAACCATGACAATGAGGTATTAGTTAGACATAAAGAGTGAGATACAGTGTTGCAATGACTTCATCCCGGCCTACTGTTGCACATATGGAGATGAGGCAAATACTAAAAATAATAAAAATCCTTACCCGGGAAAGAAAGGATTGAGAGTTCATATGGAGTGTATGGGATGCTGGCCAGCTGGGGACCAGCCGCAGGGCCATGGACCACATGGTGGAGAGCGGCAACTCCGTGGTAGTGCCCAGAAGATCCAGGTACCCACCAAGCAAGTCGTCCCTGTGAGGTGGCATCCTGTAGGACTCTCTGTGAACCCATCCCATGCAGGAGTGCTAGCTCAGCAAGAGTCTCCACACGGGTCAGTACAGCACTGTTGGACTCCTGTGTCTACCTCCCCATGATTCCTGTGGAGAAGGTACCTCTCTGGCATACCTGGTGCCTGGCCCTGTTGCTGGATCCTCCCCAGATAGCTGCAAGCAGGTTTTACTCATGCTAATTCAGGTAGAGGATTCCCTCAAGGAGGGTTCTTGGTCTTCTGGCAGCCTCGAGTCTGTGTTGTGTGCCCATTCTCCCCGGAATATAGTGTGCTTCTGAGACATTCTGCAAGTTAATGGTCACTTGTCATCTCAAACCAGAACTGACTCCTTTGCCTTCTGCACTGGGCAGTGATCAGAAACGACGGGAAAACAAACTCAAGAGCATCCGCAATAATAAAGAGGCAGCGCTTTTCGAAACATCAAGAGAATCTCACAAAAAGCATTTAGATATGGGGTCACAGTTTGGGTTTCCAAATGCAAATCACCGTGAGAAACAGGGTTTTAAAATAATTGTGACTGCCATAATTTATGTGTGTGTTTACCATAACATGGTGAGCACATTGGAAAAACCCCACAGCCTGGGAAACACTCTTATAAACACGTTCACATGCAGGGTAAGTGTACCGAGTCCCATCACCCCAAACCATCCCAGTCTGACGCGTTCACTGCTATGCCCTTACGGCCTACAGTGTCTGCCTTTCTCCTGCTTCCTGTACCTTGAGTCTTCCTTCAGACTGCCCAGCCCCAGAAAATAAAATACACGCCTATCTCTTACTACCACTTTTGCAGACTGCTTCAGTGTTCATCCCTTCTGGAGTCTCTCTCTCCGTAGGCTGTAAGATAGTATTGAACTTTATACTCCCGCCCCACAGAGTTTTACAGCTAATTATTTCAGTAACGCTTGCTCATTACCCCGTCATGGAGACCCGTTTCAAAACGTGAAATTTCCATATGTGAAACTTCTTGCTATACACAGGACTGTCTTGACTCGCTCCCCTGTTCCGGGTCTGTTGGTTGAGTCACGCACCACACTATCTTAATGACTACAGCTTTAAAGCACAACACGCAGACTGGTGAGAACGCACCCTGCCCGGCTTTTAGTTTGCAAAAAATTTCTGAGCTCTTCGCTCACTCTCCCCCACTTCCAGATGAATGTTAGCTCGAGCAAGTCCCCAAATGATTCTTTTCAGATGTTTTTTTGTTGTGAATTTAAAACCAATTAAAATATTTTGATGAGATGTCATTTATTTATGGGTAACAAAGTAATATAATACAATCTGGTATTCTTAAAAGAATTTTGAGCCAGTGGGATGGTTCAGCAGGGAAAAGCTATTCTGTGCAGAACTGACAGTGTGGTACTGGTCCCTGGGACCTCTAATGGTAAGAAAGAGCTAACTCCTGAAAGTTATCCTCTAACCCCCACACGCATGCTGTGGAACCTGGACACGTACCCACCCACCCACCCACCCACCCCACGGGCACAGAGGGAGTAAGAGAACTAGAATAATAAAGTTTAAAAAGATGCCTACAGAGTCCATGCACCAGCTGCAAGAACTATGGTGAGGAATGTATATCCCAAACGACTGTTCTTTAATGAAGGTTACAGTAAAGCAAGGCTTTCCACAGTGAAAAGCAGCAACCAATTTGCTTCACCAGCCCTGGTGATGATCACTGAGTGTTTAGAACGGATCTCCAGGCTCTGAGCAGCATCCCACAAGCCTGCAACTGACGTCGAGGAATCCGAGGTTTTCTGTAATCAAAGGGTCTGAATCCAGACATTTGCATCACATAATTATTCCTCATCACTCTCTTTCATGATACCCCTTCTCCACTCGAACCTGAATTTCCGAGTGCTGCACTCATGATACAATTAACCATGGGCATCGATGTCTCAAAATCATTACAATAGACTTTCAATGGGGCACATCCAACTTTACACTGAAGGCCATTTAAAGAGATGTTAGGTCCTGGCACCTCTGTAAGTATAATAATTACAACTTAGTAAAGGGGCATAATGTTAGAAAAATGGCTGATTTCCTTTAAAGATGCTGACTAGATTTTTCCTTCCAAAAAATACAACAAAAACCAAGGAGATGTAACTTGGTTCAAAATGTAGTCAGAAACAGAAATAAAACCTATATTCAAAATTGAAGCAATGGACATCTGTGGCACATATATACACAGAAATGCAATTCGGCAGTACAAAGGAACAGACTTTTGATACATAAAACTGTGCAGATGAATCCCAAATGCATTATTCTATCTGTACTAGTTAGTGTTAACAGTCATGACATCAAACATGGTCCTCGGCCACCAAATCTTCCTTGCTTTTTGCCCCATAAGCCAAGATCGTTACACTTCCATTGCCTTCTGTGGGCTTCCAAAATCCTGCCAATCTGTAATATTTAGCGTTAATTTCTGGCGAACTGCTTGATGCTTGCAACCTCAAAGCTGTTGTGCTCCGACCTGGTGTTTTACATTGTCCCTCTGTTACATATGAGGGGGAAACCGTCACTTGGTCACGTCTCCTGGACTGGCTCCTCTTAGTGTGCTTTAGTTGTTAATCTTTTCTAATTTTTAAAAATGTGTAAGTTAGGGAAATGGCTCAGTGTTTAACAAGCTTGTATGCGCACAAGAGCCTCAGTTTGGATATAGCAAGCCTGGGTGAGTCTCCCTCCCCCAGCGTCAGGCTTTGGAACGCTTGGTCCCTCACTGATACTGAGGTTTGTGGATGCTTAGGAGGTGTGGCCTTGTTGGAGGAAGTATGTCACTGGGGGCGGGCTTTAAGGTTTTCAAGCTTAAACTGTTCATTCCCAGCCTGCTTGGAGTTCAGCTTGCAAGCCACCAGCTTCCTGTTCCTGTTGCCGAACCTTGACTTCACCAGCATGAACTCTAACCCCCTGGGGCTGTTAGCCCAGATCTTTTGTAAATTGCCTCGGCAATGGTGTTTCATAACAGCAATAGAGAAATAACCAGTACACAGGGGGTTCCCCCAGAGCAAGCTGGCTGGTAGGACTAGCTGTATCAGTATGCTCTGAGTTTGATTGAGAGAGTCTGCCTCAATAAGATGGAAGAGCTACAGGGGATGATGGCTCCTGATATTAACCTTGGGGCTCAGCTGGGCAGTGGTGGCGAACACCTTTAATCCCAGCACTTGGGAGGCAGAGGCAGGGGGATTTCTGAGTTCGAGGCCAGCCTGGTCTACATAGTGAGTTTCAGGACAGTCAGGGCTACACAGAGAAACTCTATCTTGAAAAAGCAAAAACAAACAAACAAACAAACAAAAACCCTTGTGGCTCCATACACAAGCATGTGTCCCACACATATACATGCATGTACACACACACACACACGATAATAAAGAAGAAAGTAAGGTTATCTTTGAACTAACGAACAAAGCAGCTGGAACAAGCTCTTCTCCCTCATCAAGTCTCTAGGTAATTCTACCACAGGAGGTGTTACTGCAGCCCAGCAGGGGTAAACAGGCTTAAAGTCACTGGAAATGACTGAAACCACTGAGCACAAGGCTCCCGTGTTAATGTTTCAATAAAATCTTTTGTTCGGTTCTGCTAAAGCCTTTTCAGTCTCCTCCTTTCCCCCTTTAGGCCACCCCTGGCCAACCTGTGAGTGCTGGCATGTCAGGACCCACTCTTCTGGGGGAAGGAGGGCTTCTCAGAGCTGAGGCTCATAGAACTCACGAAGCCCCCTATTCCTGTGTCTCCACACTTTCACACTGCCCATATACACCTGCTTAGGAATCAAAGTCCAACTCAGAACAGCCCCCGCCTCACAAAATTTCCCCCCAGCCTACAGCCCTGCATAGCATCAGGTGACCTTGGCTATGAAAGCACATGCAACCATTATTGTTATCATTCTGTCCAAGCTCCTCCCCACAGTTACCTAGCAACAGCCAGGGAGGCCTGGCTATAAAAGGGGTTGCTTGCCCCCTCCTCCCTCTCTTGTTCTCCTGTCCCCTTGCCCTTCGCCCCCTCCCTTCCCCCTCTCTCCACATGCTCATGGCCAGTCTCTACTTCTCTCTCCTCTCTCTTCCCTCTCCCCTCCCCACTTTCTCTGCCTCTACTACTTTCTTAACTCCCCTCCCCGTGCCCTGAATAAATTCTATTCTATACTATACCATCGTGTGGCTGGTCCCTCAGGGGGAAGGGATGCCTCAGCATGGGCCCCGCTGAGACATCCTCTTCCCCCATACCTTACCACATCACCACAGAACATATCTCCTCTTTTTTTATCTTTTTATACAAACACATCAATTATCATATGGTAAATTCACATATTCTTCTAGTATGGATGAATTCTTTATATTTTATGTATATTGTCTCTTTGTGCCTTCTTCCCCTAAACTCGTGCAGCTCCGAGGAGACGTGTAGTGGCTGCCCAACACTGAGACTAATCAGCATGGACTACCCGAGTATCTCTTCCTGGCTGTGCAGAACCATTTCCTGGGAGGATGAATAAAGCTTTATTTTAGGGGGAATCTGCTTGTTGAACATCTGCAGCAGATTTTCACAGATATTAAAAGCTGTCTGGTTTCAAATCAGACTTGGAACACACAGTCCAAACCTCTGTCATTCGAAAAGGCTAGATCTTGAAGCTTTTTGCCACCCAGGACAACAAAAGAGGGGGGAAGGAAGGCAGCCACTGCCTTCTGGATACAAAACAACATCCTGGGACTTGCATATACTTGCTCACCTGCAGCATCTGCTTTAGATCGCAGTGGAAAAGTGATTGCAAAATGAGCAGAGAGTGTGAAATGATTCATCAACCGCTGACAGAATCACCCTAGTCAGGAAATGAGAAATCCCGATTCCTCCTCCCTGCCCCCAGTAGGCTGTTAGTCCTACGAAAGTGTTGCTTCTGCATATAGAGGGTCCATATAAGACAGTGGCTCTCAACCTTCCTAATGCTGGGTCCCTTTAATACATTTCCTCATGGTGTGGTGATTCACCAACCCTAAAACTAATTTCCTTGCTACCTCCTAACTCTTAACTTTGCTACTTTTGTGAATCATAATATAACTGTTTGATATGCAGGATACCTAATGCGAGATTCCTGGGCAAGGGCCAAAGGGGTTGCAACCCCCAGGTTGAGAACCACTGATACAGAGCCACTGAGCAGAGAAGGTGTCCTGGTTAGGTTTTGCTTCATTTTGCGTTTGTTAACTTGACACAAGTTAGTTATTTGGGAAGAGGAACATCAATTGAGAAAATGTCTCTATACAATTGGCCTGTAGGCATGTCTGTAGGAAATTTTCTGGGCTAATGACTGATGTGGGAGGACTGAGCCCTTAGGGTGCAGTGCAACCCCTGGAGGCCGTGGTCCTGGGTAGTAGAAGGCTGAGCAAGCCACTGGGAGCAAGCCAGAAAGCTGTGTTCCTCCATGGCTTCTGCTTCAGTTCCTGCCTCTAGGTTCCTGCCTGGAGTTCTTTCCTAACTTTCTGTGATATTGCAGAATAAATCAAATAAGCCCTTTATTCTTCCAAGTTGCTTTTGTTCAAAGCGTTTTAATTGTAGCAATGAAAACCCCTAGCTAAAACACAGGGTAAGTGTCTGGGGATAACATAGCAACCCTGCTGCTGCCAAGACTACCTAACAATGACTAAGGGTTTAGTGCATGTCTCCCCAAAGCCCTTCTGGTAGCCACATTTGACTTTCACATTCTCTTTTATGGGAGGTCGGACAGATGTATGGATCCCTCCCCTTCTCAGTTGAGCAAGTTAGGTACTGAAGAGTAAAGCAATCAAGGGGTATTCCAAATGTCACAGCCTGCTGGCCCTGGAAGCATCGGGGTCGTTAATGTCACAAGAGTTTGAGTCTAGGATGGAGGGTAAGCTGAGGTTGAATATATTCCAGCAAACCATGTATGGGCATTTGACCTTCACAATTCTACTACAATACCCCAGAAATAAAATGCCCAAGGCCTAGAAGATGAGCCAAGGAGCAAGCTCTTCACATATTAACCCATTGGTCTCCAGTCTCTTTCTGACAGCCAGGCAGTTTATTCTCAAAGCCCCAGTTTTCTCATCCATAAAAGCAGGGATCCGGATCTGGGCTAATGAGTCTATAGGAATAGTTTCCAAATTTGGCTAATTAAACAAACAATCTGACAAGCCTTATTTGAAGAAAACAGAGACATTGCTTTGTACAACAATACATCTTCATCATGTAAAATGTTTAAGCATAACAGATACGCATAGTTAAAACATGAGATCTCCGCTGAACCCATTACTCATTGGGGACAAGTAGACAGTGCCACAAAGACATTCTGTAACTAACGGCCTCATGCAGAACTCCTCTGCACACCCAGGGCTCTAAGCTCACCCAGACCCATGGCTTCTCCAAGCCGGTTGTTGTGTTTGATCTGATCCCCAGAATCCACTCGGAGGAAGAAGAGAAGGCATGAGCTCTCTTGACCTTTGACCTCTCACCTTCACACATGTGCCTTTATACATATAGCCACAAAATAAATAAATAAATAAATAAATATTAAAAAAAAAAAAAGAACTACCCAACATGCCTTTGTCCTGAGTAATATGTCATTTCATGACATTGCCTTTGGGCAGACATCATAGCACTTACTCAAAGTAAGGTGGCTGTGATGTCACTGGGCCATATGATTTTAAGAGACCCCATCATATGTGTGGTCAGTCATTGACTGGAATATGGTTATGTGGCACACGATGACAAAACCACACACATATCAGGGAGAATCTGCTCCGTAACGGGGCTTCCTAGGTTTTCAAAATGGCGGAGTGTCTTAGGGGTGTGTGGGATTGTCCCAGAGTAGAAAGGCTGAACGGGAAGGATCACACTGTAATGGCCCCATCTCCCCAATTCCTCTCCTCAGAAACAGTCCTCAGTGAATGAATAGTAAGCAACTGAGCAAATACAGAAAAAAACAGATCCCACCCAGGAGAGCAATCCACATGGAAGGAAGGGGTCATATCACTAGAGAGATCTGCTTGGGTTGTGGAAGTTCAACCCCGCCCCTGCCACCAAATGACTTTATCTTTAAATATCTATAAACATCCTACAGAGATGTTTATAGATATACAATTGTTTCATCTGATGATAAGCTTAATCGAATGCCCCTGGGGAAAGAAGCCATTCACCACGCTCCTCCATGCAGAGCATCTGGCCCCACACAGGCAGATTTAGTGGTGACACTTCCTTCTTCCATGTGTGTGGGTGGAGGTAATCAGCTCCAGACAGGTGCTGCTTCGTGGTTCAAGGCTCATGTGATGCACACCTGCCTGGAAAAGCTCAGGAAGCGACCCTCTGAGGGTGCAGCTGTAGCAAGGAATGGAGGCTTTGTCAGTCACGTGGGCACACGTGGGTGCACACCTTACAAACTCTGCGCCGCCACTCTGTTTAGTGTCTCAAGCTGGTCATGGCTCTGGGCTCTAAATGAGGCAACATATGCCCTCTGAAGTAGGTGAGAACGGCTGCTGGGCTTCCTCCTGTATTTCCCGTGCTGGGATATTTCTGCTTGTAGCCAAGAATTATAGCCAGTAAGCTATTAACCACTCGGATGTATACTAAAGTTATGGGAAGTGGGTTTGAGGAAATCAGGCCTTCATTTGGACTGCTGTAGGCCATAGCCAGCCTACTGTGTACTTGTCACAAAAGCAGAATGTCCAGCCCCACCCAGGACTTACTAAGCAAACCTCCGTTTCTTCAAGGTCCTCCGGTGACACTAACCAGGTCTTACAGTTCTATTGGTGGCAAGGGTATGGCTCCTTTGCTACTCCCGAGGCTACTGTACTATTCTGCCTGCATCTACCAGAAGCAGAAGCAACATACACACATACACACACACACACACACACACACACACACACAAATATAGAGGCTGGCTACAGACTCAGAGATCTATGTGCCTCTGCCTCAGGAAACACTACATTTGAGCTATATTTTGGTGACAATAAACATTAAACAGTCCCCTTCTAGGTGGATGGCACTTCCCAACCCCTGCTCCCCTGAATCTTTTCATAGAATCTAAGTTAAAGAACGATGCTACATGGCTCTGCAAGAGTAGGCACAGGATGCACCAGGGTGAGGGGATGGTGGGAGCTGCACTCTCAGAGGCCAGGGGCGGGGGGTAGGAACTCTGTGAGGGGGACCAGGAGGGAGGGCAACACTTGGGATGTAAATAATGAATGAATGAATGAATGAATGAATGAATGAATGAATGAATATAGATGCTTCAGGATCTCCCACCAAATGAAAGAAGCAGATGCCACCACCACTGGTATCTATCCTCTCATTCACTGATCAATCCCATTGTGGTCATCTGAATACAAATGGCTCCCATAGGTTCATTTGGAGCGGCACTATTAGGAGGTATGGCCTTGCTGGAGTAGGTGTGGCTTTGTTGAAGGATGTGTGTCACTTGGGGTGTGGACTTTGAGGTCTCAGATGCTTAAGCCAGGGCCAGTGTAGTGTCTGTCTGTCTCTGTCTCTCCCCTGCCTGCCCATCTAGATGTAGAACTCTTAGCTCCTCCTCCAGTACCACGTCTGTGTGCCACCATGATCACCATGCTTCCTGCCATCCAGTCCCAATTAAACGGTTCCTTATAAGAGTTGCTGTGGCCATGTGTCTCTTCAAAGCAAGAGAGCCCTAACGAAGACATCCATCTATCGGTCCACTCAATCATTCCCTCTGATAGCTGCTGCCTTTACCCTGTAGGCTTAGGCCACCTGGCTTCCTCCTCGTGAGCCTAATACAGACAAGCAACTTGTGTGTTAATGAGCACCGAGGATTCAACTGTTCAGTTGGCTTCTAACACTTCTGAGCAGGGATGTCATGCTGCACTGAGAACACCACTGCCCAGAACAACCCAAATAATTCCACTTCAAAGGGACGGTGCAGTTCCCCACGGCATAGCCACTTTCAAACAAGTCACTTTAGAGCAATGGCTGCCACTGAGCTCCTGACTGTCCCTCCTGGGACAGGCTCCCAGTCTCTAAGACCATAAGCATCTTTTCTGGGTGGTTTTCTCACAAAGAGAACATGACACTCCCTCCAGCCATGTCTACTGTGCCTCTCAAAATAAGATTCATTATCAGGAAAAGCCAAATCGATTTGTCTCTGCATTTCAAAACCATATACTCACAGCATCTAAAACTGCTCTGGGGGCCATTTTCCCTGCACCCCAAGTGCCATGAAAGCAAAGGGGGATTAAGTGCTTCCCCCTCAAGGAGCCTTCTGCCATATGATGTGATCTCCTACAGAACGAGCCATGGCTACAGAAAGACACTCTTCTCTTAGAAAAAGCTCAGCACAGGAGTGCTTGAGCAATATGTTTAAAGAGAAAAAAGAACTACAAATTGAACACAGCCTTATGGAACAATTTTTACATGCAATAACAGCCCTGTTCCAGGTCCATGGGAGTACTGTGCAAAAGCCTGTATCTTATCTCATCTCATCACACACACACACACACACACACAAGTCTGCTCACCTGACATTGCAAAATCATTTTCTAGGTCACTCCTGATTAGGGTTCCAGGGCTAGTAGCCTGGAGTGGTTAACTTGGGCCATCCCATTTGGCTTGAGGGTTACCTCGGGAATCAGTAAAGCATGTGGCTGCAAAAGTGTCTGTGTGGGTTTTTCCAGGGAAGACTGATTGGGGGGGAGGGTTCAGCAAATGAGTGAAAAGGACATCTTGGATTTGGGTACACCCCTTCACCCCAATGACAGAGGTGGGGGTGTGGTGGCGGAGGTGGTATACAACAAAAGGACACTTGCTCGAGCCTCTCTTCCAGAGCAACTATGCTCTTTCTGCTGCCGTTGCCATGGAATCAGATTCTAGATCCTAGCCTTTGGATGTGGGCTTACACAGCAGCACTTTGGGGCTCTGGGGCTAGGTCACTGAACTCTGTGCTTTGTCTGGAGGCTTCCCTGGCTCTCTGCTGCAGATGGCAATCATGGATGATTGTGAGCCCATCTCATAAATTTACTCTTAAAATTACACCCATTCTTGGTTCTTTCTCTAGAGGAACTTTATAATATAAACGCTAGTAAAAGTTGGAGTTGGAAGTGGCTGGAGAGTCAGCCTGTATATAACAAGAACCTATCATAGTCATGCCATAGTAATTAAGCACTGGGATAGCCACTGTCAATGGCTTAGAAAGGTGACTATTTACAAGGCATGGTACCCTGACTTTGGGACTTCTCAGATTTTAGCATGACTTAGAGGTTGCTTCTGGAATGGATGAAGAGCCCATATGCAGAAAGAACTAAAATTGATAATACACTCCCTTCCTCTTTGGGAGTCCCAATGGCAACAGATGTATGTCACTCAAAGGCGCTGTGTGTGTGTGTGTGTGTGTGTGTGTGTGCAGCTGAGATAGTGTCTCTTTCTGTAGCTCAGATTATCCTGGAATTCTGTGTTCCTGTAGCTCACAATGGCTTTGAACCCATGAAAATCTTCCTGCCTCAGGTCCCTAGGTGCTGGAGTTATAGGTATGAGTCACCAGATCTGACTTATTTCTCCTCTTAAGAGTTTAAAATGACGGACTCTACTCTCATTGAAGATGTGATGTTTAATGACTGCCACCCTAACAAACTCATTCAGAATATCATTTTAAAGGCAAGTGTGGTGCTGGCACACACATTTAACCCTAGCACTTGGGATGTAGAGCCAGAAGAACCAGGAGATCAAGTCTATCCTCAGCTACAGTGGAAGTTTGAGGCTAGCCCTGAGCTACAGTACACTCTGTCTCAGAAACAAACAACAATCAGCCAAACCAATTAATAAAGAAGAATTTCTTGTAACAGTGCGGGGGTGGGAAAGGGAGGGAGGGAGAGGTGAGTTTGGAAGAGAAACATAGTGGGCTATCCAGAAGAAATAGGAACAGGGGGTACGAAGTAGGATGGAAAGGCTTAAGGTACAATGTACACATCTGTCTTAAGGTCTCCATTGCTGGGACACAGCACCATGAATAACATGAAAGTTGAGGAGGAAAGGGTTTGTCTGCTTATACTTCCACAGCACCGCTCATCACTGAAGGAACTCAGGACAGGAACTCAGACAAGGTATGAACCTGGGTACAGGAACAGATGCAGAGGACATGGAAGGGTGCTGCTTATTGGCTTGCTCGCCGTGGCTCGCTCAGCCTGCTTTCTTACAGAACCCAGGACCACCAGCCCAGGGATGGCACTACCCAAATTGGGCCTATCAACTGCTAATTTAAAAAATGCCTTACAGCCAGGTCTCATAGAGGTATTTTCTCAGTAAGCTTCCCTTCTTTCAGATAGCTCTAGTTTGTGTGTCAAGTTGACATAAGACTAGGCAGCGTAACATCTAAGAGAGTTTCAGAGAATAATTTAAAAGAATATCTTATTATATATGTATACATATGTATATATATGCATATTAATGAAAGCAGCAGGATATATGATGAAATTGGTCTCAGAGTTTGGTCAGGCAAGTGGGACCCCAAGATAACCCCACAGGCACCCAGATATGCCCAAATCGGCTTCTCAGCTTTTATGTTTCAGAGTTATTTATTTATTACATGTAAGTACACTGTAGCTGTACTTCAGACACTCTAGAAGAGGGCATGTGGTTGCTGGGATTTGAACTCAGGACCTTCAGAAGAGCAGTCAGTGCTGTTAACCACTGAGCCATCTCTCCAACCCTCATTCTCTCTTACATTGTTGGCTCACTTGAGGGGCTAACTGAAACAAAGCAAGCTCTGGCCTGTGCCTTACAAAACTGACCTGCACCCTTTTCTTGCTACCACCTTCCCAGCAGCACTTGGAAGTAACTTTTGTTTCCTTTCCAGGTCTTTGTTGCTCTCCTGCCAAAACTGTTGTGAGTCTGTAACACTAAGATACATGTGACAATTTCCGAAGCCAGCGGCTGGGCAGGCAAGCAGTACTCTACCCCTCAGGCAGCAGACTGGCTAACTAAAGCCTGAAATGTTGTTAAGCTGAAGGCAAAGTGGAATTTGGCTAGTCCAACAAGAGTGTTTTGGAAGGCTGACCCTTCTCTTGGTGATGGGCAAACACTTCCCCCGGAATAGGCAGAAATAGGAGGAAGGGGCAAGCGTGAAAGCCAGCTGTCCCATGAAGAATATAACCACAGACTCTGGGATTAGTGTCACTGGAGGGGAGGTCATCTGTTCTACTTACACCGTGCAGTCCCTTCAAATCAGCCTCCAACTGTGTTCTGCCTGTCCCCACCATCCGTCCCAGTCTGACTGGAACAGTGAGGCTTCTGATGAACCGGATTCTACAGACTACTCTGTATCTTTCCCCAAGCCACCTTCTGCTAACTAGCAATCTGCTTCCCCTCTTCTGTGCTGGGAGAGGAAGGGAAAGTCCGTGTTGAAATTAGAAAGGCAGAGAAGAGTTGGTGAGACGGCTCAGCGGATAAGAGCACTGACTGCTCTTCTGAAGGTCCTGAGTTCAAATCCCTGCAACCATATATGGTGGCTCACAACTACCCGTAATGAGATCTGACGCCCTCTTCTGGTGAGTTTGAAGACAGCTACAGTGTACTTAAATATAATAAATAAATCTTTGGGCTGGAGCAAGCAGGGACCGAGTGGTCAGAATTGACCAGAGCAAGCAGAAGGTCCTAAAATACAATTCCCAATAACCACATGAATGCTCACAACCATCTGTACAGCTACAGTATACTCATATACATAAAATAAATCTTTAAGAAAGAAAGAAAAAGGGTCCTTCTGTAACCCGTGTTAAATCTAGCCAATAGCTTCTAAATCAGTGATTCTCAACCTTGCCAATGCTGACACTCTTTAATACATGTTGTGGTGACGCCAACTATAAGATTATTTTGTTGCTACTTAATGGTTATGAATCATGAGGTAATTATGTATGCTTTCTGAAGGTGACCCCCCCCCCCCATGAAAGGGCCAATGAATCGCCAAAGGGGCCACAATGCTCTAAACCCTGCTATTACTAAAAATGTGGTCCTTCTGTTAGACAAGGAGTCACTTTCCGTACTGCCCTGTAAAATGGAGGTGAATTGATTGTTCAAGGCGAAACCGTGACAGGAAAAGCAGATCCAGAGTCCAAGGTCACCTGCTGGCAGGGCCTACACCTCACTCTAGAGGGAATCTCAGTATACCTTCACTCACGCTCACTCACACCTGGGTGAAGTAAATCAACAAAACCTGAGGCAGCCATGCCTGTGGGGGACCATAGAGCTACCCAAAGATCTATCCTGTGGTGTACCACACAGTGCCTTCTCCTTAGCATCCTCCATCCTTCAAGAGAAGGTAGAGCTGTCATGGAAGGATCCTGCATTGAATTATTCCCACTGAAGGAAATACACAGAAATACATAGGAGGCCTTCATCTTAAAGGGGTCAACAGAGGGATACAAAACCAGTCAAGTCTATTCTGCTGGCCACTGGGCTGTGATGTTACTGGTTCCCTTTCTACTGCAAATGTTCACAAACTCAAAATCATGAATTGTATTTGGCTTGGCTGTTGTTCCTCTCCTGCAGATTTACAAAGCTTTCTAAAAAGGATATATATATATATATATATATATATATATATATATATATATATATGATATATGTGTGTGTATCTCATTGTCAGAAAAAAAAAATGGGAAAAATTAAATAGATGTTAGATTTCGGCCCTGTTTAAATAGCCAAGGAGAGGGGACAGGTGCCCTAGCCACCTGTCTAATGCTGTGAAGTCTGCATAAACAGGTTGGCTCAATGAAGCTGCTCAAGGCTCCTAGGACCAATCTGCATCTGTGTCTTTAAGATGGGAGTTGAATAGGCCCCTTCTGATCCTGAGACACCAGGCAGACCAAAACTCTGACACATAGTGTCACTCGCACAAAGGAAGCCCCCTGGGAACAGGAGCTGACCCTTTCCTCTTGCCCCACAACACAGCTCCAGCCTTTCTGGGCAAGCTCCTCCAACTCCCTCCCATGGGGCTGGCTTCTAGTAGGATTGCAACAGTTATGCAAAATAGGTCTCTGAAGGTCTGAAATTCCGAGCATACAGGAATGGCAGGTTGCTTAATCTGTAGCTTCAGAGCCAAGCCCTTTGCTAAACACAGGCAAGGCTCTGCAGCTACCAGGGCAGATTAACCGACCCACCCCTTGCGGCTCCACCAACCAGGCTCCTCAAGGGTTACAGATGCCATCTCGTTCCCAGGAGTTACCTCCCATGAGGGACTGGACAGTTCGGATTTTCACCCCTCCCTCACTTGTTTTCATCGTCAAGCTAAGCTCCACCCCCAACAGTCTTTACTGACAATCAGTCTTCAAATACTGGAGGAGGATGAATGATTGAAATGTCCTGGTGGAAAAAAAAAAGCTTAATTCCAGGCTTTTCAGTTTCCTTCTCAAACCCGGCACTCCTTATGAAAGACTTCCTGTGTGTCTGCAGTGGACAACAAGCTCCTTACAGAGGCCAGCTCTGGATCCAGGCCTGCAGTTTTGACACAAGTGGAACATTAGCAAGGTCACCAGATTTTCCTTTTCCCTTCCTAGACAAGACAGTAACAATGAGACACTGTGTGACGTCAAGACCCGGGTGTTCATGGGAAGGCTGGCAGGCTCTCACTAAGTGCTTGTAGGGATTCATAAGGAAACCTTGTTCTAAATGAGTAAGCACATTCAGCTAACTTCTTCCACATAGTGTGTACATATAGACACAGATTATTATTATAGGAAGCATCTTTTGTTTTGAAAGTGGCAATGTCAAATACTGAGATGGCAGAAGTCTGGCCAGCACTGACTTGGTGGAAGGAGAGATTGCACAGTCCAGTCAACGTGTGGCTCACAGACCAGGGAGAGCTGAAAAACCAATCTTAGCCACAGACTCCACTGACCTGCTTTGCCACTGATTAGACCTGTTACACATCTTCAACTGCCTGACCCCTGAACCGACAACCCAACACTTTCAGAGGCAGCGGTGCCACTGAACACAGACCAACACACAGCTTTCAAAACCACAGCCTAGGCTATTGGACACACGATGAGCTGTGCCAATCAGCTGTACACACAGGAATACATAGAGACAGCGTTCTTAAAAGACGGACTTAATACAAAGCGGGTCAGGGGGTAAATCCCCGTTGTGAGCCATTAAGTCTCCATCTTTGTTTCTCCAACTCTTTAAAATGTAGAAACACATCCTTAGCTCCCAGGCTATAAAAAAAAAAAAAAAAAAAAAAAAAAACAGGCTAGAACAGGCTGGACTTGCCCCTTGGGCCATAATTTGTTGACCCAACTGCTTCTATAATGGGCCCTGTGAAAAGGCCGGCTCCTCAGCTCAGCTTAAATCATCCTACACACAGAACCTGGGTCAGGAACCATCTGAAGGGAGGGTGGGAGACAAACCCAGGCTCTGTAGAGCAAGGCTACAGCACGAAGGTAGGAGCCAGAGGTTTCCTCAAAGCCTCCCAAGTGTTGTTCTCTCGCTATGGTATGCTGAGACACGGGAACCGAACAGTGATAAGGTGTGGCCTGGGTGGCGTCCCAGTTCCCTTGGGCCTAAAATCAAAACTAAAACATGGGCCACTACTGGCCATGGGCAATAGCCCACCAGTCAGCAGCCCCCAAAGCAGAGCCCATGACTGCCTTCTCAGACACAGCTCTGTGTGGTTCACCGGCTTTCAAAGTTCCGAGCATAGACTTCCCAAATCCAGGCTGCAGCTCACTCACTACCTACCTCCGAAGCTTACCTCACAGTCAACCGTGCATTACCCGCCCCAGGTCAGCTCAATTTCACAGCATTCTGCTTCTTCACTGGAGGGGACGATGTATGTCAGGTCAGCCCGGACACAAGGAGAAGCAAGGTCTAGAAATGGGTCTGAAAACCAGGCTGGGCTGGGCTCTATTTCTGTTCTGTTTCTCTGTATCACCAGACCCATGGCCCCACCACAGAGAGGATGTCCTGAGATTCGATACAACCACCGGAGACACAAATGTTTCAATTTTCTTCCTGTGCCGGTGCAGCCAAGATTGACCTCAAAAGAACATTCCCTTTTTCTGGGGGTAAGGACATTATTGTGACAGTTGCCAGCCCTCCATTTACTCCCACCCTGACAAATGTTGGGAATCCACACTGTGTCTTCTCACTGATTTCCGTTTGACTTAGAGGCTAGGCAAAGGCAGACTGCCTCCCCGAAGAAAACACCAACACACTGGAGTTCTGCTCTGGATCCCAGGCAATATCTGGATATTCCCCAGCTGTGAGCCAAACGCCAGAAGGAATTAGCAAGCCCCTCTTTGGTTCTGAACTATAAAAATGTAACAAGTGGGTTTTGAAACTTGAAAAATCAATTTCTGGTCAACTATCTTCCAAGTATTTGTTCTAAAACAGTGCCTGCTACGTATCATCTGCCAGTTTAAAACCTGGTTTTTAACTTACCGGCTTCCCCGGTTTACCTGATTGACTTTTTAAAAGTCACCCTTAGACGGATCAAACTAGTAACAATGTAGCAACAGAAACACTTTCCTGAGCAGCATTTTTCAGGCTCAGGCTACTCATGTTGTTTCTTGTTCATTTCTCAAATGATTAAAAAAAGAAAAAAGAAAAAAAGCCACTGGGAGTCAAAAGTTGTGGCTAGGGAGGAGATAGGACTCAGACTGGCTCTCCCGCCTGCTTCCTACCTGCATCGTAAACTGGCCAGGTGAACACTCTCCACTGGGCTCCAGTAGCCACTTGCACAGGATAGGCGGGCTGCCAAAGTTCCGCAGTGTTTTCTTTCCCTTCTCCATTCAGATCTTCACAGAGGGTTACTAACTATCAACAAAAAAGCTGTGAGCCAGGCCATTGCTGGCTCCAACTTCCTGCCTCGCTCTGCTGAGCAGAGCAAGAGATTCTCTTCCAGCTTCACCTGCTGAGCTCCGCCCCACCCACCTGAAGCACTCAGATCATTTTTCATTTATGAGTGCATCCAGCTAAACTGTGTGTGTGTGAGGGGATGAGCCACACATACGGCTCTGCCAGTGTGTGGAAATCCGGACTGCTAAAAACCACTTTAATTTTGGGGGAGCCAGTCCCTGGTGGCAGTCACGGGAGGTGCCCTTTTGCCTGCATCTGTAGGTCAGCTCTGCCCTCAGCGAAGGATAGCTTACGATATGGACACGGACACGGACCACAGAGGTAGGCTCAAGATTCCAGGCATGAACCAACAAAAAAATACCAAGTGTATATTTCACATTTACTAAAGAAGTGACACCAGGAACTTAGCTGAGAAATGTTCCACCCAGAGACCTAACGCTTCCCAAGGAACTAAGTATATTTTGAACTTTAAAGAGCCAAGGTGGTTGTCTGTGGGTTGGATGTTTACTGCGTAAGCATAAGAAGCCAAGTTGGGATTGCCAGCAGCCATGTCAAAGCCAGGACACATCTGTAACTGCTGGAGCTGGAGTTGGAGGCAGAGACAGGTGACTCTCTGGGCTCACTAGCCAGCTAGTGTTGCTGACCCAAGACCCATATGTGTACACACACACACACACACACACACACTAACAGGGGTTAAACCTACATTCATATGAATATAAAATTGGGAGTTTATTTTATAATGAAATTCATTGGTAAAGAAGGGCTACTTGTCTCCATGACAACAAATCCCCACTTTTCTAATCCAGCTAATCCCATCTTCTATTTCAGACTATCAAACATGGAGATGGCTGATCAGAACACTCACACACTCCTTCTTGAACATCAGCAGCTGCAAAGATGATTTGGTTTCTCACCCTGACTTTATCAGGAAATACAACTTTGAAAAACAGGCTCCCCAAAGCAGCACATATACAGCTCTATTTCTACTATATGCAAATAGGTTTGCTTTGCAACAAAGTGAGGGGGGTCCCTGGAAGTTCAGCCAGAGCCAAAGGTATTGGTAGCCCTGGGCAGTAGGTGGACAGTGTGTATGAACGACTCAAAAGGAAATGGTGTGTTGTTGTTGCAAATGGTGTGGTGTTATTAGCAAAGCTCTCACCAGACACACGGGTTTTAACAGAAGGAAAGCACCTTTTGTTAACTAGCTATTCTCAGGCTGCACATCCACAAAGTAGTCTTCTTTAATCTATCCATTTATTTTAGATTTTTATTCAATACACTCACATCCCCCATACAAATTACATGTTGTCACAACCTATGTTTAGTTATCACAGAAGTTCTTCCATTTTCAAAACCATTTTAGGATATTGGGGCTCGAGAGATGGCTCAGTGGTTAAGAGCACCAGCGGCTCTCTTAAAGGACCAGGATTCAATTCTCAGAACCCATGTGGCAGCTCACCCCTGTCTTTAACTCTAGTTCCTGGGGACCCAATGCCCTCTTCTGGCCTCTGCAGGCACAGACATACATGCAGGTAAAACATGTATATAGTTAAGTCAATTTTAGAAAGTTTTTTTAGTAACGACAACAATACCAACAACAAACAGCAAAGGCAGGTAGAGTTCTCTGAATTGGAGCCCAGCCTGGATAGTCTAAATAGTGATTTCCAGAACAGCCAGAGCTACAAAACAGAGAGACCAGGTCTGTGTGTGTGTGTTTGTGTGTGTGTGTGTGTGTGTCTGTCTCTGTCTCTCTCTCTCTCTCTGCCTCTGCCTCTGTCTCTGTCTCTCTCACACACACACATACACACACACTCTCTCTCTCTCTCTCTCTCTCTCTCTCTCTCTCTCTCTCTCCCCCCCCCAAAGGAAACTACATGGTCCTCCTCAATAGCCCACCACATCTCTGACGGACCCTTGGGTGATTTCCCTTTATAGTCAGGCCACCTGTGCTGTTTCACTGGTGGGTCAGATAGGAAGGACCACTGGAGGACAAGCCCCCAACTCCCCAAGAGTGGCATTCAGCCCAGAGTCAACAGAGAGTTGACTGTGCAGTGGACTTCCCACCCACCCCGCCTTTGGGAAAGTCCACTCTCCTACACTGAATTTACCATAAGAAGGAAGGCTGGTCCTTACACTTACTTCTTTTTAAAGCAGTGGAGGAAACAGGGTCAATATGTTCTTGGCCCATGAATAAACTCCAGTTGTGGTGACACATAAGTTGTGTCTATTGAATATTCTATTAGTTTGTGAGGGCTGCCAAAAATCTATGGTAAAACCAGTTTTCCCACCTCTCTGTCAAATTTTCTCATCACAGACTGGGTAACGTAGAGCACAGAGCTTCACTTCCAGGGAACGGCTGCTGCGTTTACTGACACCACCACCCCGCAACAAGTGCAAGAACCAGACACCAGTCACCATTCCATCCCTGGCTTCTGAATTAAGCCCTCACCCAACTTCCTGTTACCACCGGAAGTAGTAGTGTGGAGCTTGACTCCGTTCCTGAGGTCAGATGCTCCCATATTCTCACCTCCTACTCTATTCTCACCTTTGGTGAGCAGGAAAGGACCCTAAGAACCACCTCCTCCTACCTCCTCACTGTGTGGCTATGACAATAGGCCCAGGGAGGTAAGAAACGGCTTTCCTGGTGAAAGGGTGAGATTAGAATACAGGACTTTGAGGGACTGTAAGAGCCAGAAAGTTGCTATGTGGTTGCGTCTCCTAGAAACGACAGGGAAGCTTCACCCATGATACCTCAGCAATATGGCTGCCTAAACATGACCTGAACAAGCACAAACAACACTGACAGTCATGATAACTGGAAGGAGGTTCTCATAGGGCTTTACCCATATATACTAAGGATTGCTGAGAGTGAAGAAATAGTCTTCCCCAGGGATTAGCCCCCGAACTAGTCATCTAATATCAAGTGATCAGTCCTGAAATCATATATATGCAACAGTAAACAGACTGAGCAGATTGCATTTATGTGTACGAACACACACACACAACTAACGAATTACACTTGAGGTTTTTTAACCTTCGCATGCACAAGCATACATGTACATATGCATCTGCACGGACACTAACCACCCCCACCCCACATACATACATACATACATACACACACACATATACATACATACATACATGTGAGTAGCACCGACCACAGCAGTCAAATGGTGGAAGCACTGAAGATATCCATCTGTACTGGCTAGTTTTGTGTCAACTTGACACAGCTGGAGTTATCACAGAGAAAGGAGCTTCAGTTGAGGAAATGCCTCCATGAGATCCAACTGCAAGGCATTTTCTCAATTAGTGATCAAGGGGAAAGGCCCCTTGTGGGTGGGACCATCTCTGGGCTGGTAGTCTTGGGTTCTATAAGAGAGCAAGCTGAGCAAGCCAGGGGAAGCAAGCCAGTAAAGAACATCCCTCCATGGCCTCTGCATCAACTCCTGCTCTCTGACCTGCTTGAGTTCCAGTCCTGACTTCCTTTGGTGATGAACAGCAGTATGGAAGTGTAAGCCAAACAAACCCTTTCCTCCCCAACTTGCTTCTTGGTCATGATGTTTGTGCAGGAATAGAAACCCTGACTAAGACAGCATCCCTGGATGAATGGATAAACAAGATGTCCTATGTGCAGACAACACATTTGCCATTCTCCATCCTCTTCCCAAGTACTGGGATCCTAGCCCCGTACCTGCACGGTCCCTCCCAGAGTTTCAGCTTTGAATACCAGAGTTCTGTCCCTTTGTGCAACATCGTGAATGTACTTAAAACCACAACTCTGTAAGCGAGAAGAGGTTGAAATGATAACGTACTTGGTACTTTTTAGAAAGCCAGTGGAAGCTGACTTTTCCTCCCTCTTCTCCTTAGCTCTTTCCCGGCTGCTCTTCCCGGTTCTAGAACTGTCATGCTTATTATGAAAATCGAAAAGTGAAAAGACGATCACGTATCACAAAATGAAACTCATCAACAGCCTTGAAAACAATCTGTTCCCTCTCCCTCAACCCAGTAGAACTCAAACAAGGCATGTGAGCAAGCAAGGTGCTGTTTCCCTGCGCTGTGATGAGAAGCGATAATATAGAAGCTACTGGGGAACACCCTGCATTGTGCAAGCCAGGGGAGCTGTGGCCTGCTAACTCAGAGGCTCAGCTCCCTTCTAACTACTGCCTGATGCAGCGTTTACAAGTCAGCAAATTCCACATGTCCACAGTCTGCCCCTCTTCTCCTTAAGCCCACATGTAGCCTGCATACCTGTTGTGTCACTCACATCTGGCAGCATCTGGCAGACCAACATCAGCATCCCACTGGCCCTTCACTGGATACATCAGTTTCTCAGCTATGAGATCTGTCCAGTTCTTGACCAGTGCTCTCACAGCCCTCTTTCTAGCTGCCCTGCTGCCTGGTCCCTGGGTTCTAGCTCCTTTATGTCCATAGTTAAAGCAACTAAGAGTGGTCTGTCAGCTGCCCATCTCTCATGGGATGTCCAATAGACAGAAGAACTCAGCAGACCCTCAAAGAAAATCTAGCATGTTCTTCCTCAAAGCATTTCTTGCTTTTCCAATCATTGCTCCTCCCGCCACTCAATCAATGAGTCACCGGAGTCTTCCTCCCTTTCTATATATCTGGCAGTTGAACTCTCGCCTGCCCCTTCACATGTTAAGGCCTTGATTCCTAACTATTTCTCACTTCCTGGAGTGTCCATCCCTCTGTTCTATCTTGTACGCAGAAGTACTTGATGGTGAACATGTAGGCCAGTTTGACATGCTCTACCGAGGTACCACTGTGCACAGAAAAAAACCTCCCCTCCTTCACACAGCATCTAGGACCATCCTAGAGCTAGTCCAACACTTTTTGAAGAAACATGCGCACTGAGGATGGAGAGATAGATAGCTCAGGGGTTAAGAGCACCAACCACTCTTCCAGAGGACCCAGGCTTGTTTCCTAGAACCCATATCACAGTTACCTGTAAATCCAGCTCTAGGGCATTCAGTGACCTCTTCTGACCACCCTGAGCACCTGCACTCACGTGTGGACATGTGTGTGGGCACACGCACAAGCCCTGCCCCCCCAACTAAAATCTTGAAAAAAGAAACCTACATACACACATACATACACTGGCTCCTGCCTTTTCACAAATGTGAGTGCTTTCATATGTACCAGTGATTGTATACACAGTGTGTGTGTGTGTGTGTGTGTGTGTGTGTGTGTGTGCGCACGCGCGCGCACGCGCACGCACTAGAGATCAAATCCAGGGCCCCACGCACACTAGGCAAGTATTCTATCACTGAATTATTCCATCAGCTGCTTGTGGTTCTTATCAAGGAACATGTTGACTCTGCCATGTGTGAAAACATTTTTTAGCTGTTATAACTGGGAAGGAGGGAGAGGTTGCTACTGGTGTCTAACGGTAGAAGCCAGAGATGCTGCTAAATATCATATAACATGCAAGACAACCTCCTACAACCAAGACTCATCCGCAGCCTGTGCCTTGTGGGTTCTTAGGACACCACTGTATACTGTACTGTGACTGCTTCCCCCTCTAGGGACCATGAGCATAAATATCTGCAGGGCGCAGAAAATTAAGTGAATGAGCGAGAAATGGGTCATACAAACACAACAGACATCGCCAGGGAAAGTAGGCAGTAAAGCCTTTCTAACTAACACAGAGTCAAACTCCCCAAACACGGCACTGAGTCACACAGCATGTGACAGGTTCACAGCTTCTACATGCCTTCTCGGCTATGGTGGGTAGTGATTTCCTCTCTGGCATTTATTCCTGTTTAAAATTTTAAAATTACCTTTGTTTATATATACATATATATATGCATATGTATATATGTATGTGTGTGTGTATATATATATATACACACACATATATATACATACATGTATATACACACATACACATATACTCTGTCATAGTGCAAAAGTAGAGGTCAGAGGACATCTTGCAAGAGTTGGTTCTTTCCTCAGGTTTGGTGGCAAGCACCGTTACTGGTTTACCTGTCTCACGGGCCACCTGGCACTCATTCCAATGATAAGGCTGGAACAATACTAGAGCAACATTCCTTCTATTTCCCTCTGGACCCTGCATGCTCCTAATGTCTAATAAGGAAATGAGAAAATAGAACAAAACACATCGTCTGCTTTATAAAAATTAATTTTAGTGTGTGTGTGCGCACACGCGCTGGTAAGCACACGTGGGAGGCTGTGTAATGTGTACCTGGCCATGCACACACCATGGAGCGTTTATTCAGGCAGAGGACAGCTTTGTGGATTCAGTTTTCTCCTTTCACCTTTACATGGGTTCCCAGGATTGAACTCAGGTCAACAGGTTTAGTGGCCAGCGCTTCCAGTCGCCGAGCACTGAGCCATCTCACAGGCTTCGCTTTGCTGTCATTTTCAATTTCCTTCTTAAGGGCTCTTTCTTGTTTTTCTAATGATCTTAATCTAGTTTTTCTAAAAATAGATTCTATAAAATATCATTTGAGTGAGATGCTCTATGCAAGGAAGACTCCAAAAAAATACGTTTAGAGAGTGCTGTTAACTGGCTCTTCCATAATCTGCTGTGTCCAAACCCCCTTTTATGGAGTCCCCACCCCTGCTTATTTGTACTGCATTTATTAATATTCCTGGAACAAGCACTTTGAGAACGGAATATGTTCTCCCATACCCTCCTCTGTTGTTTGACTTCTTCCTTTAGCATGGGGTACTTGGTTTAAACGCCCAACTATACACAAAAAAGCCCCATCCCACCCTGCTAGTCCCCATCCCTCAGGCGTACCTCAGGCTCAGCTTCCCCCGCCCCCAGCCCCCATCCTTAGTCTCCTCTCTTCATCCAAGGAGCTGGCAGAGTGAACACGGGAGAAGGTGGCAAGGGTCACACTAGGCACAGAGATGGCAAGTGAACAAGAAATACATGGTGACCCGTGATCCTGGGTCCTCAACAAGGACAACTGTCCTCAGGGCTATTTGTCATCTTTCAGGTGGTTTCTCAGACTCAAGGCCCAGTCACGAAGATAGGCATGCTTCCTTCAGACATGGCTGAACAGGACTCATCTCTTGGGGTAGAAACAAGTCTAACTTCTGAAGAGTAGATAGTCCTTAGGCCCTAATCCACCCAACCCTGTCCCAACAAAGATACACCTGGTATTCTACCTGGGCTCCTAAGTGAAGCATGTGGAGGTGGGGTAGAGGGCTGACACACCACATGGTTAGTGGTAGGCAGCAGAAAGGGACAACATCACTGGAAACTTGGGCAGAGCCCGTATTTAACAAAGGTCCCTCTCCCATGTGACTCTGCTGCACACCTTGTTTCCCTGCTGCACCGTTGTTTCTCTGTGTGGTAAATATGTGAGAAACCTCTGTGAATTAAAACAGGAACTTGTTTCTGTGGCTACTCAGCCCTTCCCTCTCTGCGCCCTCTGCTATTGTCTTCCACACGCCCAACAGAGGCAGCAGAAGCCACATGCAGCCTGCAGTTTTCCTGATCTCATGCTAATTCAGCTTTCTGAGTTTACCACAGCTTCATTATGATCAAAAGGTATCAGAGTGTTTCTTCCTCAAGTGGAGAAGGGTGGAGGAAGCTCTTGGAAGAAATCTCTCGAAAGCCACTACCACTCAGTGACTTGTTTGAGCTCAAAGCTCTACTTTCCAGGTACTTATCGCCTTTACCAGGAAGAATCCCCTAGCATCACAGATGCGTCTCTGGTTGTGGGAACTTGACTCACAAACCTGCAGCCTTCTGATGCTGCTGAGGAAGTTGGGTCGTGTACGTAAACCTCTTTCCCGGGGCCTCCAAACAATCAGGTTTTTGTTTCTCCCCCTTCCTTCCCACAAGAAGAATTGCTAGAAAGAAATGGAGGCGATTTCTCATGGGAATGAGTCGAGAGTGACTTCCAGGTCTTAAACCTTATCTAAAGTAGCTAGAAAACAAAGGGCCGAGTAGTGTGCCTGCTGCCCAGAAACAATACAAATTCAGGCAATTAAAGGCTGCCAAGACCTGAACCTGCTGGTATTCCTAATCCTTGGGAGAAGGGTGGGCACTAGGATCAGGCCACTCTGGTTTGTAATCAACTAAGAAAGTGGGTACCCAGGTATGGTGGGGCACCACTGCAATGCCAGCCATTCTTGAAGCTGACCCCGAAGGACCAGGCTCAGTAGCAGCCTGGGCAAGACCATGAATGCAAGGCCAGCGGAAGCTACATAGCAACACTGTCTCAAAAAGCAACAAAATACCAACCAAAGAAATATGTGGGCCTTCAGCAGTTATCAGCGCTGGAGGCATTCATTGCAAATGTAATAGGAGGCAAATAACTCTGGGGGGGGGGCGGGCTTGTTTGGGAAGGAGCAGTCAGAAGCGTTAAGGAACGTAGGAGGGGTCAGCAGCGTTAAGGAAGGGCATTTATTAAAAATATGCACTTGATGCTTTATTTTACCTTGACTGTAACTTCTCTAGAAAAAAAAAGTGAGCTTTACCAAATGACTACAAGGAATTGTAGGAACCTCTGCTTATTAGTAACTATGAAGCCTTCTGAGACAGAGGACAGTGTATTTGCCAAGCCTGGCTTCAGTACTGTAATAACATGGTCGTGGTCACAGGGTGTGCACTGATCAAGTGACGCTATAGTGGTGCGGACTGTCCACATCTCAGTCTCCTCTCTGCCATTCCAGAGTGTGGACATCACTAGCCAGACTACACATGGCTCTCCTGGCTCCAGAAGTTCCCGGCTTAATTGAAAGCGACAACAGGGAAAGAAACGGAACTTTGAGTGCGTAGCAGTGTTAAAGGACTCAGAAGTCAGTGTTGAGCAGTTCCCAGAGGGGCTGCCAGCTCTAATCAGGCCACTGGGTACTTGACGAGGGCGGAACAGAATCACACATCACCCGGGATTTCCCCGGAAGAGAGACATGAAACACTCGCCCAGAGTTGCACAGAGAGGCATCTAATCACCTCCTGGGTCAGTCCATCATCAATAGCTGGGCTGGAAGAGAGCTGCGTCTTCCTTCTCAGGAGAAAAATGAACCAGGTCCTGTTTCCTCTTTTACTGATGAAGGCAAAGAGGAAAAAAAGGTGTAAAGAATAAAGTGGCTGTAAAATTAAGAACAGAAGCCCCAGCTGGCAGAGTTTGCTTCTACTTAACAAGCTGGGGGTGAAACGGTACCTCAGTGGCTAGGAGCACCTGTCGCTCTCGTAGAGGACCTGGGTTTGATTCCCAATACTGGACAGTTCACAATTACTTTTAAGGCCAGTTCCGGGGCCTCTGAGGGCGCCGGCACACACACGTGGTGAGCATGCATACATACATGTAGGCATTTACGCATCCACCACCTCTAAGTACCAGAGAAGCATGGGTGTCATTGTACACGCCAGCTGTAATATAGGAGGAAGAATTCTAAAGCATCCAGAATGCCGCCCATGACATCAGACGCTTCTCTCTGTGTCTCGACTTCCTTTGCTTCTCACCCAGATAACCACGGGAGGCTGGCATTTCCACCTGAGTGTATTAGTGACACATTCTGCTCAAGGCTGCCTTTCCTTTCCTTCCTTTCCTCTAAGGACCTCCCGCCCCTCCCTCCTGGGCACCTCTACTCTAAGCTCTTAAGAAAACTTTCTGCCATTTCTCTTGTCTTTCTGTATGTTCTCCAGTGTGAGCGATGTTATTTCCTGTCTTCCCTAACTCCTAGCAGCCATGGGTTTATAATATGCTCTACCTGGCTGGCGCCAGGCACAATCACACACACACACACACCTACTCCAGTCCTGCGGCCCTGAGGGTTTCCCTGGATCCTAAGAGATCCTGACTATGGCTACCTAGTGTTTGGACCCCAGTTTCCCTTGCCACCTCCACCTGGTAGCCTCTACTTTCCACAGAGGCTGCGGTGCCCCCCTCCCCATCCGAGTGTTGGCACCAGGCTTCACCAGTGCCTTCGAACCCTTGCTAGCGCGTGGCACCCATATCTGCCACAATTCCATGGAGTTTACAAACACACAAATGAGACCACATCTGCTACGGGTGCCAATTCACACAGAGCCGTCTGCGAATTCTGATAGACACTCTGATAAGAGGCTCAAATCTATTTCCCACTCCCATAAGCTGACCACAACAAGCCTGCAGCCCCTCTGTTCCTCAAACCCCTGGACACAAACTTTTAACTTTTTTTTTCCCCTATAAGGAGATCTCCTTATAACCCTGGACTACCCTGGTACTCGATCGGTAGACTACTCCAGCCTTGAACTCACAGAGATCCACCTGCCTCCATTTCCAGAGCACTGTCATTAAAGGCACGCACTGCCGCCACCACCCAGCTGAATGAAATATTTAGTCCACCAATACCCAAGGGAGCCCTCAGGAAAACAACTGAGCGCGTTCAGGTCACAGTCTTGCAAAAGTGACCCTCTTCTCATCACAACAAGCCCAGTCTAAAAATAGACGTAGCTGGCTTAAGACATCCCAAGGTCTCAGAAGGCAAACACCACCACACCTAGCTCACATGGCCATGATTGCTGAGCTGGGACAGCCTGCGCCCCCAGGGTATGAGGCAACACAAGGAAAAACAGGTGTGCACACTCAGCTCAGGCTCTAAGGCAATTGAGGACCCAGTGGGAGGAGAAGTTGGGCCTCTTCATCTGACTGAGGACTCGCAAAGGCGTTCTCCCAGGACTGATAAGACAGTGTTATTATACCATGGTAGGCGACACAGAGAAGCAAGTCGCTGCACATGGCCGCCTATCTCTGAGTAACACCTAAAGTCACGGTACTGCTCCACAGCCCCCATATAGACCGATACAGCATCCTGCTGCTCTAGGACAAACGATTCAGGCCTTCTAGTGTACAAACCAGGATTCTACACCTGAAAACCTCCCAAGGCAAAAGCAATGATAGGCAGGCAAGACAGACAAACAGATACACATGGACACACAGATGCGTAAACTCCCACAGGAGAAGCTCCAGTTACTGGGATCCAGTCTGTGGAGTTCCGGAACCATCAAAGGGAATGCATGAGGCCCCAGACCCCACATTTGTTTTTCCATAGCTCCCCGACATATGTTCTGATCATCACAGCCCCTGTAAACCAACCTCCAACAAACATTCCTTGAAGAAAAGAGGGCTGGCTGGGCTAGGGGCATAGCTTAGTTGGTGGAGCGTTCACTCAGCGAGAGTTCAACCCCTCAGCACTGAATACACTGGGTGTGGCGGTGCACACCTGAAAACCCAGCACTTCAGGATGATTGAAGTTCAAAACCATCCTCAGCTACGTAGTAAATCAGAGGCCAGCCTGGAAGCCCGGTAGACATAATAAGGCCTATCCTACAAACCAAAACCCAACAGCTGTGTTTAGGAGTATACGAACAAAGCTACGGTCTACAGGGGCACTGTGAAAAGTTGCTTTCCCTCAAGACAAAATAGACGGGGCCAGCTCTGAGAAGGCCCAAGTCCCCACTAACTCGTCTGTACACTGGCAGGCTCCTATCTAGCAGTCAGAACCTATCTGTGGGGCTAGGAAGAAGGCTCAGAGGGTGGAGGGCTTACTGTACACGCGTGAAGACCAGAGATCGGAGCCCCAGAACCCATATGAAGAACCAGGTGGGTATGGTGGCCTGCTTATATCCCGAGCATGCAGACAGTGGAGAAAGGAAATCCCCAGAACAAGCAGGTTAGGTTTAGCGAGAGGCTGTGCCTCAAGATAGAAGGTGTTGAGCAATCAGGGCTAACCTCTGATACCTGCACTTATCTGCACACTTATATAAGTAACTTGGCAGTGACGCCAATTAAAAATCGGTAAATTTAAACAAGACATGTTTTCCCAGAACGCAGGTATCACCGCAGAGTTCTACAAACACCCAACACCAATTCAGTCTTTTATTTATTGATTTGTAAAGAAAAGGGTCTTGATAATGCTCCCCCAATCAAGTGTGTCTAACCTTTTAACACCACAACAAAGTCTTGTCATCTGCAAAGTTCCAACTGAGACCCACAAAGAAGAATCACCAAAAGAGAAGCGGAACTGTGCCCATGTTTACCATTTTGTATTGGGCCACATTCATATCCTATCCTGGGTACATGTGTCCCGGGGATGTGTGGTCGTGGGCTGCAGAGTGGACATCCCTACCAGAGCTTCTAAAAGAAAACAGCAATTCTCCATGAAATGCAGACTCTTAGGGACAACGAGGTAAGTATTTGCCACTCCAGGCCATCTGCATGCCCTATATTCTACGGCTCTCAACCTCCAGGTCCGCCAATTCCCACCAGGCCCATCATAAATATTTCATGCTGCCCTAACTTCCTACAAGCACCGTAATGTCAGAATCACTGAGGCCGCTAGCCTGAATTCTGGCTTGCCTCACCAGCTTTCTGTGTCAACTCTGTGAATAGGAAGTCGTCAAGTCATGGTGCAGCCTTGATTTCAACGGGACCGCGGCTAAATCACTGTCTGGGAAAATGGCATCTACCCCCCCCCCCCCCATCTGCCTCTCTCACGATTCAGTCGGTCCTTCCAAAGTCTTATAGCTGTCCCCTGAGACATGAGCCCCCTTTTTGTGAATTTTCCTTTTCAAAGCAAGAACCTTGTGTAAAGAGGAAGGGGTGAGGGAAGGACCACACAATAAAGTCTTACTGTTATAAATTTTAATTAAAAACAAAACAAAACAAAACAGTTTCTACTGTGGTGGGGCTGTTTGGACATATGACACTTGAACTGGGAATTCCCTCAGCTTTTTAATTCAGGGGTCACGTGGTTTGGTAGGTAGCCACTGAATGGACATTGACATTCCAGTCACCCAGATGCAGCGACAACATCTGTCTCCAGTTCTCAGCAGCACAGAGAAGCTCCAAGGTGGGGGGAGGAGGGATGGAGAATGACCCAATTAAAATGCAAATGAGCCTGCAGACTGTTGCTGCTAAATGGACCCTGAAGGAAAATTAATACACATATTGCAAGCCCTTGGGGCGGGGGGGGGGGGTAAATCGAGATTTGAAGGCACCCAGAAAATGCAAATTGAAATCCTGATGATGGCTTTATTTCTAATACTACATAAGCTCTAAACTCCAGTCAGAGCCATCAGATGTGTTAAAGAAAAAGATGTGTTTTTTTCCCCCCAACCCATTCTGACTTACTTAAAACTTTAATCTGCTCATTGACTCGATGATGTAAACTACCCACGTAATGACCAAAGTTAGAGAGGAAGAAACCCACATTGGCAGCAGGAGCTGTGTGGGAACGGAACGCGAGGTGGATGGAAGCGGCTCTACCTCAGGGAGCTGTGGTTTCTCAGAGGGATAGGAGGTTAACACTGCGAAATTATGCAGCAGACACCACACGCAAAGTTTGGGCATTTATTTCTTACAGGTTCCTGGTGTTACGGTCTTTTCGCTTTTCCAGACTAGAGAACTGGCTGGACAGATTCATTTAGTAAGCAGAGCACAGGCTTTGACAGCTTTCAGCTTCTGCCTCCCTTCCTTTACTCTAATATTCTAACAAATATATTTCCCCCAGGATGCTATTACATTCTGACCGCTCACCTACCTATGATGCTTTGCGCAAAAAACAACTGAGAAGCTGAAGTCTAGAGGACACAACATATTTCTTATGACTAAGAAAGATGCTGTCCCGTCCCTCGCTAGCTCCTATCGTTATCTTTGAACTCAAAATCAGAGAGAGAGAGAGAGAGAGAGAGAGAGAGAGAGGGAGAGAGGGAGAGAGAGAGAGAGAGAGAGAGGGAGGGATGGAAGATTGAAGCTGACCAGCACACCTCGGAGGTGAGGTTCTTTCCATGGAAACAAAGCAATTGCAGGACATGCTGCATTGCTAGAGCCGTGCTTCCACAAGAAGTTCCTCCGAGTAGATGAGTTAACTTCTCACACAGGACATCAGGTGAGACCCTGATGTCTGTACCAGTTCCAGGGAGAGAGGCTGAGCCTAGCGTGGCATGAAAACTGTGTTGTCTGGTGCATTTAGGACGAGTGCACGCAGGCTAGGTACTTCAGTCTCCATCTGCCAGGGACAAGACACTGAGGCACAAATGCTATCTGCCTGCCTGACTCTCCTGAAATGACGATATTGACCCTCATAGTCAATGGTACTGGGAGGAGAGATTTGGGGAGGTGACTAGGTATCAGGAATCGAACTCTCATGGATGGATGGATGGGATGGGGTGGGGTGGGAGATCTCTGAACATGGCTGCCTTTCCCTTTGAACCATTCACATGATAAGAAGGTACCATCTCTGAAACAGGAAGTAGGCCTTTCCTAGACAATAAACCCATTGTGACCAGAGATTTCCAGCTTCCTAGATTCTAAACTGTTTGAGAAATGAAAGGCTGAGGATTTGTCAGAGCAGCTCAGAGTTAGACCCCATATGGCTTCGTGGAACGAGGACTGGGGTGAATTAAAAGTGGCTGACACTGTAAATTGACTCAACTCAATCCTGCTTAGGAAAAATCCCAAACCCGAGCTGAAGAAATGGCTCAGCGGTTAAGAGCACCGACCGTTCTTCAAGAGGTTCTGAGTTCAATTCCCAGCAACCACATGGTGGCTCACAACCATCTGTAATGGGGTATGATGCCCTATTCTGGTATGTCTGAAGGGAGCAATGGTGGTGTATTCATATGCCTAACATAAATAAATAAACTTTAAAAATAAAATCCCAAACCCTCACATTTCCCATATTCCTTTGCAGCCAAAACACAGGCAGGGGAACTCCTTTTTTGCCAATTCAGTGTGATTTGAATGTAACAGGTAGTGAGCAGAGACGGTTTGCTCTTTGTGTACCAGCTGTAGATAAAGGTCTATTTTGGCCATCTTCCCATGAAGCCCCAAGGACTGAGCAGAGTACAGAGAGATGCTTTGCCTGCTAGAATGGTGTGCTTTGGCTCCTTGTGTTGGTCTGAATAGGAATAGCTTCCCTAAGACTCATTCATGTATTTGGATGTCTGGCCCATAGAGGGTGGCACTATTAGGAGGTGTGGCTTTGTTGGAGTAGGTGTGGCTTTGTTGGAAGAAGTGGGTCACTGAGAGCTTCTACTTCTATGTCTGGGTTCAGTCAAAGTTGAATTTTTAAGAGTAAGAAGTGGACCAGGCGTGGGCAGTGCACACCTTTAATCCTAACACTTGGGAGACAGAGGCTGCTGGATCTCTGAGTTTGAGGCCAGCCTGGTCTACACAGTGAGTTCCAAGGACAGCCAGGGCTACACAGAGAAACCCTGTCAAGAAGAAGAAGAAAAAAGAAAGAAGGAGGAAGAGGAAGAGGAGTAACAAGTGATGAGACTCTCCTGAATCTCAAATAAATTATAATTTAAGAACATATATATGCTCACCAACTGACTGGGTTTATTATATACCAGGGTAAATAAAATAAAAGTTTACGTTGCTTTTCCTTCCCTAAAATTACCCTCATGAAGAGGAAACCGCTATGTCCGAGAGCAAGGGACAAACTTCTCTCTGATGACTGTGGGCGATAAACTACCGTTTGGATGGTTCTGCTTTTGCTTCAATGCAAACTTAGATAGTTATGCAGGCCTAGATTAAAGGAGGAGGAGAAGTTTGTGAAATGGCCTTCTAGCCTCATAGGATGGATTCCCTGGTGACAAAGAAGCCTGGGTTAGAACCAGAGACCGTGGAGCCCCAGAGCTGGGTTGGTCCTGGCCCGACCTCTTGGAGCTTATCACTTATTAAGGAAGTTTCCTAACCTCTTTGGTCATTAGTTCCCTCTGCAAAATGAGATAAAGGGACCTGTCTCACAGGGTCACTTAAGGAGTCATGAAGTTTATGTGAAAGCACCCGTGATAACACATAGATGAATGGAGAGCAAACCGTGCCAGGGTTATGTGAAGGTACACTTGTGGGCTTGGATAAAAACCCCCAAGACAGAACCATACACGGTCATAAAAACTGCTATCTTTTAAATAAGAAGGATGGAAGTGCACTCACAATTCATGAAAAACTGACTTAGGGGATTTAACAAAAATGAAATTCTGAGTTTGAATAGGTTTGTTCCATAAGCAATATGGGTAGGGAAAGAAATACTCAAAGTTAATGTCATTTAAAGTTCCAATGTGATTTTAAAAATAGATTGGGTCCTATTTTATGTGTGTGTGCTTATATAGTGACACACGAGTGTGCAAGTGCCAGTAGAAGCCGGAATCTGGTATCGGATCTTGAGTTACAGAGCTGCCTAACCTGGGTTCTGGGATCTGGGCTTCGTGTTCATGACTGAGCAGCCAGCACCACGCCATCTTCCCATCCCCTCAATGTGGTGTTAAATATGTATGTGACTTAAACCAATAAACTAAGTACTAGTGGTTATTTCACATATTAAAATATTATTAATAGCACATTAGATCTTGTTCCACTAGGATATTAACTATGCTATTTTCTGTAGCATTATGTTGCCAAAGCTTTCTGTAGATCTTACTTTGGTAGTGGGCTTATATATCCTAGTACATATAAGCAAGGGAAAATATTCTTGTTCACTTTTTAAAGAAGTCATCTTAAACCACATGCCTCTGATCCTTAAGTTAATACTCTCATAATTCCCATTCCTGGTATTTGCCTAGATTTAAGTGGAAACACAGATCATAGCAAAGTACAATAAAAATGGAAGAAAATATAGAATATCTTCATGTGTTATAAATATATATCCTATGAAAGGGATAAGGATACCAGCCAGTTATATTTACAGGATACCTTCCCTATGCCTTCAATTCAGAGAGTTTGCCTAGAGAAACCCTCACATACCACAGAACTTAATGGCTGATTCTGACTGACAGGCACCGAGAACAGCAGTAGGCTGACAGCACGGAGTAGGTCTGAGAGAAACACACAATAACTTGGGTAGTGTGCTGAATGGAGACTTGGGATGCTGGTGACAATCCAAACCACAGTACTGCAGGCTCCGCCCTCACCTCCAGGGCGAAGGCATTCAGAAAGGACCTCTGAGAGGCAGTTAGGTTTTAGCTGAGGCTGTAGAGGTAGACCTTCAAGATGAGCTTGGTTCCTCATGAGAACTGACACTAAGGGCCTGCAGTGCACGGTGAGGAGGAAGGGAGCCCTGAAGATAAGCAGCCATGCTGGCATCTCCATCCTACACCCCCTAGATTCGAGTAACACTCGAATGCAAATGTCTGTTGGTTTATCCATACATTCTACAGCACGTCGTTTGGACTGCTGAAGCTACACTCGGTGGGGAGCAAGGCCACGGTCTAATAAAGCCCAGGCACTCTCACGGTGGTGGCAGACCTGGCCATCGCTCATGTGACGCTGAGAGGGTTTCACTGATACAAACACAGAACCTTCCTGTGCAAGCAGCCGCACTCCCCCGACCCCATATGTCAATCTGCAAGGCAAGCAGCAGCATTTATTCAGGTGGGCCATTTCTTCCTAAGGCTTAAGCAAAGCTCAGCCTTGTACCAGATGGATGCTTGTTCCCCAGAACGCACATCTGCATCTTTCCAATGCTGTGTGCCGTCAGCTGTGCTGTGTGCTAAGTGATCTAGACTCTGGTTTCCACAGCTCAGCTACTAAGCCATAGAAGTGACGCTTACTGTTTTCTCAGGCACTGAAGTGGCATGCTTACAGATTTAAGCCCAAGTTAAAGGCACCAAGAAGACAGGGCTATTTTATTGTATTAGCGTCAACCGAAATCAGGCTTATCTACCTAGTAACCACTCTATTAAAGTGTCCTTACTGAATTGACTACTGACCAAATATTTTCCCTTCTTTTTAAAATTTTTGGTTTTTCAAGACAGGGTTTCTCTGTGTAGCCCTGGCTACTCTGGACTCACTTTGTAAACCAGGTTGGCCTCAAACTCACAGAGACCCACCTGACCCTGCCTCCTGAGGCTGCTGGGCTTAAAGGTGTGCGCCACCACATCCACCTTGATGTTTCTTGTTTTTAAAAACAGGGTCTCAAGTAGCCCAGGCTAGCCTCAAACTTGCTCTGTAGACGCAGATATTTAATTTTTGTTCCTCTTAGTTCTACCTCCAGACTTCAGGAAAACAAAACAAAACCAGGCTAGTGTGGTAGAAGGCTTGTTGAACATGTGTGAGGTCTTGGATTTGATCCCCAGCCAGCTCCTTGCCTCCCCACAGGAATTAAAACCTTAGGGGTACTCTATAGCAAAATGCTTGCCTAGGGTTCACGAGCTCTCTGGTGGTATCTCAGCAGAGGTGTGTGTCTGTGTGTATGTGTTTAATCTATTCCTGTCTCTATAAACAGGGCTCATCACACACACTAGGTTTCCACAGGGTTTTATTGAATGAATGAAGTCATCTCAGGGAAAGTGGAAAGTACTGTGTAAAATCTAACATATACAGTAAGGTTGAGTTGGGCAAGCCCAAGCAGGTGCCAAGCTGACTTGAGACAGCTGGGTTTAAGAAAGAAGCAAATGTGGGTTATCAGCCAGGAATATGATGAGGCCATAAAGCATGCAGGATGTGCTCGCATGGTCAAGATTTACCATCAGGGAACTAGCTGACTCCACCTCTCAAGCCCTTCCATTTTCAGCAGATGCCACTCTCTCCAAAATACACTACATGCCTCTGCTCTTAGAAGAGGATGGTTAAATATACGTACTTCGCATCCCCTAATGACAGTACCTAGCAGGTGACAGAGGGACCAATAGAAAAGGGCAGGATTTGAAGTGAGTCAATTTTGAACCCAGCCAGTGCTGAGTCCTGGTCCTTGAGCATGTTCTTAAATTTCCCCTTAGCGTCTCATTGGTAGAACAGCGCCAACCTCTACCTCACTGGGCTGCTTAGCGTCGTGGTCAGTGAATGTATGTAGATACCCTTAGCAGGCTGGTTAACAGAGCTGTCTCCCTAGCAGAGGCGTGAAAACGGTACCTGTGATCCAGAAAAAAGGAGAAAGGAGAGAGTTAGTGTAAAAAAGGCTCTCGACCAGGCTTGGTCAAACAGGTGTCCATGCAGTGGCCATGTGGGAGGAACAGAGCAGACATTTCTCACAGCGCCAGAGACGGAGGTACCCGCAGAGTCTGGGGAGGGCACTGTGTTTAGGTTTCTGTTGCTCTGATAAAATACCCCGGCAAGAGTAACTCAGAGGAGAAAGGGTCCACTTCAGCTCCAATCCCAGGCCACAGTCATCACTCCGGGAAGACAAGGCGAGAACTTGAAGCAACCAGTCACGCCACAGTCTTGAGCACAGAGAAACACGTGAATGGTAAATACTAGCTTTCTCGATTCTTCTCCGGCCCAGGGCACCAAACAGGGTATGTGCTGCCCGCTTTCCAACATTAATTAAGATAGCCAAGACAGTCCTCCATGGTCATTCCCATTGCTCACTGATGTAGACAATCCCTCATTGAGACTCTCTTCCCAGACGAGTCTAAGTTATTTCTAATTGACAAATAAAACTGACCTTAAAAAAAAAAAACAAAAAACAAAAAACAAACAAACAAAAAAAACCAACAACTCATAATAACTTTTTTTTTTCTTTTGGAATGAGAGGGTGAGACAGGGTATGATGATCATAGGCTAGCCCCAAACTCTCTATGTAGCTGGGGATGACCCTGACCTCCTGATCTACCTCCCAAGTGCTGGTTGCTTAATCGTCACAGGCAGCGTGGGAAGGTCTCTCACCAGCTAGCTGTCCTCTGAGCACAGTCCACTCAGGGCTTCAGCACTTTTGCAAAGCCCCTCTTTTTTTCTTTAAAGACAGGAGTTCTGCATGTAGCCTTTAGGAGACACAAACACTCAGCTCATTGCTCTTAGCAGAACAAAGGCAAGCCCAGTGCACTCCAGAAAGGCACTGAGCCTTCTAGTAACCTCTCAGTTTCTGGGACATTTCTCTCAAACATCATTACAGAGTCAGTGGGCTGAGGATAAAACCACACGTAGAACATTATCTTTCACGACTTTGAGGCTCATGAGCACACTCCAAACTTAATACCAGGCTATGGAAAAGCCAGAACAAAATCAAAATCAGAATATACTATAATTACCATGTTATTATAAGTGAGCAGGCAGACAGGGGTCTGGAAAAGCTTAGAAGGGCAAACTACAGTTAATATGTATTGGGTGGTGGGGCCAAGGGGAATTTTCCCCTTCAAATTATTTTAAAATTATTATGACCTTATTACTGCAACACATAAAAACCAAAACTGAGATAGGAAAACATAAGTCAGGCTGGTCTAATCTTACCCGTGCATCTTGGCCTCAGAGAATTTGGCCAGAGACCACTGCTGAAATCACCCTCCTCGCCATGCCTGGCTTCTGACCCACTCGAGAGTGAGCCAGACGTAGCTGCAGGCCACAGAGTCCAGCACGTTGGAGAATGAAAGGCCAGCCAAAACGTCAGCTCCAATTCCAGTCGTAGGGAGCACCTTTAAAATACTCTGCACACATCTCAAACTGGCTCTGAGAATCCGGGTCTAAACGACAACTCCATGAGGCAGATGCCTAAGGCTATCTGAAGGCTGCTTGGTTTTGTTTTAGGATTTTGCAGCATATAGATATGCTGAGGACCACAACCATTTTCTGTGTAAGGGAGAGGACAGGGTAGGGATAGACACAACCCGACTCCCATATTAGAGTTCAGAACAACTAACCGCATATACTTTACTACGAAGTCATCTAGACCTTTTATTATGCGGGGCTGGGGAGAGGCTCGGTGGATAAGAGAGTTGGCTGGATAAGCCTACTGGCTTAGAGTTCTCTCTCGCCCCTAACCCACAGGAGAAGAGGAAAACCACAGCTCAGAAGTTTCCCTCTGACCTCCATATGCACAACAGGACGCACTCACTTGTGCTTATATGATAACAATACAATTAAGTTTTAAAAAGTAAAACCTTACCTCTTTCAATGTTTCCTTCTCCCTTATCCGCACAACACATGGTCAGCATGAAGCCTGAGCATCCGTGCAGCTACAGGAAGACCTCATCTCTACAAGATCCCAATATCTGACTCAATCAAGTTCTATACAAAGAACTCCGAAAAAGGAGTTCTTTCTAGTCAGTGGATCCAAAGGTAGTACCTACAAAGTCAATTTCTTCTGGCAAAACCTTCCCTTCTCTAACTCCCCTCAAACACCTTGTTTATATCTGTTTCCTCACTCATGCTGGGACAGTGCAGGCGCTCCAGGCTTGTCTCCACCACCAGGCTATGAGCTCCCTGACAGGCAATGTAGAGCCTCCTTCATCTATGCCTCCAGCCCAAGCACATGGAAGATGCTCGCTTTGCTGTTCTTTGAGCACCTCAATTTAAACCAGTTATCCTCCTGTAATTATTGGTGCTTCCTTTCTCTCCCCGGAGGGCCCTGGTGCCCGTGATAAATTATGTAGCCACTCATCAGTAAACAGTGAATAAATGTTGACCCTTGTTTTCTCAGATTTGGCTTGAAGGTCACACTCCCATTACCCACTGCTATCCTCGTAGGTAGAGTCGCTGGGTAGATTCTGAAGACTAATTCAGAAGTCAGCTTTGTCAAGAATTTTAAAGGTTGGCAAGTAACTTTGTTGTACACACACACTTTTCTCCTAATTATCTGGTCTGCTTATCAACTGCAGCATCAACTAGCTCATCTTTGGCTCCATTGAGCATACTGGCATGACCTGGACCCAGGGTGGGGTTGGTAATGACTGGCAGCAGAGAGGAAAGCCAACCTGGCATTAAACCCACACAGGAGCTCCTGAGAACTGATGGTACTGGTGAACCCTCATTGTTCCAAACCAGATATTACTGCTCCAGTATCCTGCCCACAAAACCATCGTCTCTGGGGGCTGCAGGTGCACCTCAGAAATGGGAACGCCACACAGCTCTCTCTTCCTATAGTCGTCAGGCACGGGATGGAACAGCAAAAAGGAGAGAGGGTGAGGAGAGGTCTGGAACCAATTAAAGCTCTTGAGGTTGAGGTTCTGGTCTGCACCACAGCAGTAGCAGCAAGAGGCACACTAACGTGGCTGCCAGAGGCACTAATAAAATGACGATTATCGGAGTCTACGGCATGTGGTCTGGGCTCTGGTCTTTTTACAGCGCATTAGGGATAGGAAAGTGGGACCACACGTCTGTCTCTGCTTGTAACTGCCATAGATGGGGCCAGGCAACTGAGGCCAGAGGGGAGGAGACTTACTCCACCTGTCTGGCCCACTTCCTCTGACTCCTGAGAAACCCCTCCTTGGATGTAAGGCCCAGAGGGATTTCCCAACTCTTGCTGCTCATTAAGCCTGTTTGATTTTAAAGCAGAAGATTAAATAGGAGGCCTGCTGCCAAGATTCCAGATGTTAGGCAAGCTTTCTCTTTGTGGATAGGGTCCTCCCACCCCTCACTCCCCACTAAGTAGTATTTCCAATTAACATGGAAAGCCAGCTCAGCGGGGCTGTAAAAGCTGGAACTGGGGTAAGGGGAATCCTGTCTCGCTGCTGGCTTTGCTGTTCAACGGCTGAGCTCTTCATTTTACTTTTCTGGGACTCTGTTTCCCTAATAGGAACAAACCACTTAGCAACCATTCATCCTTCATGAGCAGGCTATGAAAATCAAAGGATGATCATAGAAGTCTTTCGAGAAAGTCCAACCCTCTAAAAACCATCTTGGCTGATACAGTGATTGATAACCAGCAAATGTGGTTTCTAAACTAGAATTTAGAATTCAGTCCTCAGGCTGGGTTTGTAGATGGGAGATAATGTTACTAGAGTCCTTGAAAGGGGTGGCCTATATTTGAGGATGTCTCCCCATGACAGGGATGTCCCATCTCAGACAGCAAAGCAGAGACCAACAGTGTCTAGCACACATGAGACCCTGGGTTTGAGCCCCAGCACAAAATTCAATTCTGAAGTCACGTGAGTTGTATTCCCCTTCCACATGGGTCTGATGGCTGCCATACTGGCCACCTTAGGAGAAAACAAGACACTCTTCTGGAAAGTTCTACTGAATGATGCCATTCTAAAATTCCCCTCGAATTTTTGCCCTCAAATTCTTGAATGTAAACTGGGTGTGGTGGTACAAGTCAGTTGTAGTAGCATACGCACATGGAATCCCTTGGGAGCACTTGGGAAACTGAGACAAGAGAATCTGTGTGTGAGGCCGGTTGGACAATATAGGGTGATGCCATTGGGAGAGATAGACAGACAGACAGAGTGAGAGAAAGAAAGACAAAGAGATAGTGTGTGTGTGTGAGAGAGAGAGAGAGAGAGAGAGAGAGAGAGAGAGAGAGAGAGAGAGAGAAAGAGAGAGAGGAGAGAAGAAAGAGGAGGGAGAAAGTAAGGAAGGGAGGGAGGGAGAGACAAGGTGATGTTCCATGTGTGTTTCCTTTTTTTTCTTTTCTCGAGACAGGGTTTCTCTGTGTAGCCCTGGCTGTCCTGAAACTCACTCTGTAGACCAGGCTGGCCTCGAACTCAGAAATCCACTTGCCTCTGCCTCCCAAGTGCTGGGATTAAAGGCATGCGCCACCACTGCCCGGCCCATGTGTGTTTCCCATATCCACAGAGAAAAAAAGCCCTTCACAGTGCCTGCATGAACCACGACCAGGCCTCCTCCAAACTCTCAAAAGTGTTAACTTTCCCTTCTAATCCATAAGATGGCCTAGGCAAGTGAGGGGCTTTTTTCCCTCGGCTCTCATAGCCTGTGGTACTCAGCTTTGTTTTGCAGACCTGAACCCTTTTTTTTTTTTTTTTAAGAAGATGAATTTTCAAACATTTTCTCCATGGCAGTGTTAGACTCACACACAGCAGCTCCCAGGACAACCTACCTGCTTCCCCGATGCTAACCTGACAGGCCATTCTGCACATCACCCCCTACCCCACCCCACCCCACGCCCAAAAACATGAACATTTAACAGAAGAACATAATCCTCTCAGGGCCAAGTGTTAAAAGCATTCCAAAAGAAAATGACCCTAAGCAGAAGCTCCACCCCTCCAATCTGTTCATCTGTCCAAGGATTTATTGGCTCTTACAGTAAATTTATCAATTGCCAAAAAGAGTTAGAACCGTGGCTCCAATGTAAACATTTGTTGGTAACAATCTCTCAGCGTGACACTTCAGATTTCAAGTGGCTGGGTGGCCTTCTAAATGCCTCATTAAATGGCAACTTTATAGCAGTAAGAGGAAAAGGCTCTCGGATTTTTCTGTACAGATGCATAAATCAATCGTTTCAAAGGCCAACAACGGAACAGTTCACAGAATGTGTGGGACTTAGGGAAGTAGGAAGGAGAGTCACATCGGCCAAGGAAGGACAAACGGACATACTCGGAGGTCAGTCTAAAGTTTCCCCAGCTCAGGGTATGAAGTCCTTAATTCTGGATGTTTCCACTCAGTTTTACATGTGTTTACCCATCAGCAAGCAAACAGACCACTCTCCTGAATGGCGAGAAGCCCTGTGACGGATCACTCCACACTGGCTTCCTATTCCTCGTGGAGATTTTCATAAAGATTCCCAGGGAGTGGGTAATTAGAACAAGCTCAATGGCTTCTCCTGGTGTTTAGTGTTGAGAAGAGCCACCTCATGAGCAGTTCTGACAGGCTTCTTGCTGTGTGGAAGGCCCAGGAGCAATGATCTGGTAGTCATGCCTTTGGCCCACCCACCTCCCCAAGTTAATTTCATGTCACTTGCAGAGTATAAAACCACCACATTAACAGCTAAACCCACAAAGAGCCCGCTACCTCACACACGCTGATATATTGTCCTGACCAGCCCACACCCATATTCCTATCCAGAGAAGCATCCACGGGCTTCCTCTGCTCCATTCAAGTCTACTCTTCTCCATGGGCTGAAACAGCTACACTCTTGCATCCCAGGCTCGGATGTGGACAGGCTTCTCTCTCTGACATACTCGCAAACACCCAGCATGTGTCTGAAGCTATGGATACTTAATAACCCCTTGCAACTTCACCACCCTTCAGCCAAGCAACTCTTTCAAGCCATGCTGAGCCCTCCGTGGGCCAATGGTTCTGAGGCAGAGCATGCGCAGGCAACCCTCTGCATTCCTGCCCGTGGCAGCCTCCACTCTGTTCCCCCGCCTGGAAGTTCTTTGTACGAAGAACTCCACTACATTTTTGCCAGACTCCTACTGAAAAAAAAAAATCACCTCCATTGTTCGCAAAGAACAATGCGTAACTGATAGGAAGGAGTGTGGGGAGGGAAGCAGACTCTGCCAATCTCAGGAGCGGGGCTTTCCAGCTGCCAAAGCCCTTTCTATTGGAAATATGGCTGTCCTCCCAGTCTGCCACCCCAGCATAGACGAGTCCAGTCTAAATGGTGTAAGTAAGTGTGCATCAGCTTGGAAGCTACTAATAGAATTCCATGGCGGCCTCTGCTGACACCGGAGTCCCTCTTTACAGAGTGATTCTGGGCAGTTAATGCCCCATGCATTTCTGAAGGCCGAGTCATCCCACTAACAATCCCTACTCTGTCAGCGCCTCTCCCTGCACACCATCGTCTATGTATCATCTTTCTTTGACTATTCAGATCATTTAGATTCTGCCAAGCCCATGCTTAGAACCCTCACAGGGTTTTCAGAGCTCATGAGTGTGACTATTATGCAGAAGTCTCCATTAAGAATGAGCCTGGCCCTCTTATGGGGCTGCAAACCCCTTCAGCTCCTTCAGTCCGTTCTCTAGCTCCTTCATTGGGGACCCTGTGCTCAGTCCAATGGATGGCTGTGAGCATCCACCTCTGTATTTGTCAGGCACTGGTGGAGCCTCTCAGGAGACAGCTATATCAGGCTCCTGTCAGCAAGCACTTGTTGGCATCCACAATAGTCTGGGTTTGGTGATTGTAAATGGGATAGATCTCCAGGTGGGGCAGTCTCTGGGTGGTCATGCCTTCAGTGTCTGCGCCACACTTTGTCTATATGAACTAACCAGTACCATCAGAGCTCGCAGGGACTAAACCACCAACTAAAGAGTACACATGTTGAGACCCATGGCCCCAGCCCCATATGTAGCAGAGGATGACCTTGTTGGTCATCAATGGGAGGAGAGGACCTTGGTCCTGTGAAGGCTTGATGCCCCAGTGTGGGGGAATGCCAGGGCCAGGAAGTGGGAGTGGGTGGGTTTGTGAGCAAGGGGAGGGGGAAGGGGATAGAGAGAGGAGATTTTCAGAGGGAAAACCAGGAAAGGGGATAACATTTGAAATGTAAATAAAGAAAATATCTAATTAAAAAAAAAAAGAGCCTGGCCCATATCCGCACATTAGGGATTCAAGCACAGAAGGGAGACATGGCTCTGAGCATCTGAGAGGTAGCAACCATGGGATCTTACATTCAGGAAGCATGCAGCAGATGTTTCCAAGGTCTACTTGGTGCAGAAATACCTTTGGGCTCGCCTGGGGAGTCACTTGGTTCTGACCTGAGAATGGAAGTCATAGAAGTCCACAGGGAGGCCTTGGGATGTGGCAGAGGGCCGGAATTTCTCAGCATCCTTCTTGAGAGATGGCCTTGGGGCACTAAACAGACCCTTGCCAACCCACAGCTCCCAGAAGGTCGGGGGGGGGGGGGGTAAAAAGAGGAATTTTTCCTGCTTGGCAGATCCTCACTGAAGGGAGAGAGAGGAAGGGAGACCGGGTAGCTGACCCTGTGGTGGAGGAGGAGGAGTGTCAGGGAGGGGAGGGAGCACTGCAGACACACAAGCGTCTGACAATCAAATCTCTGGGTCTACCAGTCTTAGAACCTGGGGAGTGTACATGCATTAAGCAAACATTGTTAACTGCTTAGGATATAAATTGCTGGGCTGGAGAGATGGCTCAGCAGTTAAGAGCACTGACTGCTCTTCCAGAGGTCCTGAGTTCAATTCCCTGCAAACACATGGTGGCTCCTAACCATCTGTGATGGGATCTGATGCCTTCTTGTGGTGTGTCTGAAGACAGGGACCGTACACCCTACATCCATGAAATAAATAATTCTTAAACACACACACACACACACACACACACACACACACACACACACACACACACACTGCTGTCTGGATGCTTCCTCTTCAAGTGCTTGTATTCTCCTCTCCATGACTTTCTGTTTTCTGCATAGAGTGTATGAGAACGCCCCGCCCCCGTCACCCGTTATTAACGAGCCAGTGATTCCCCTGAGCTTTTCTTTCCACTACTGATGATTCCATTCAGGGAAACCCACTTTGGTTTTTGAAAACTGCCACACGGCATTCTGAAATGCAGGCTTAGCATATTTTATTTATCTCTTTGCTGATAAATGTTTCATTTTCATGTTGCACCATTTCAAACCCTTCCGGAGGGGACTCGTTCAAATGAGAACATTTTACTAGCATGCATCTAGAGAGGTAAACCTTGGGTCAAAGGCTGTGTGGAATTTTAATACATACTGACAACCCCCCTGTGACAAATTTTACTCTCACTGATGACATGCAGACACCCATTCCTCTAACTTACTAGATCCTATCACCTTTTCAATTTTCAGAGTTAACAGTAACACTGCTCACCAGGGATGATACAGAGATGTAGTAGAATAAAGATGCTATGATTGGCATTGCCCTAATTGTGGAGGGCTCTGGCCTTTCTTTTAATTTTGCTATCTGTATGTTCTCTTCTGTGACTTGCCGTTTCTTAAACCATCAGCCCTCCATACTCACAGATTCTACATCCATGGATTTCATAAACTATAGATCAAAAATGTTCAGGGAGCCCCCCTCCCCCCACCTGAATAGCTATTGGCAGTTAATGTCTGCTGGGAGAGGGTAGCCAATTTTCTTTTCAGGGATGTTGTTGCTATTGATTGTCTTTGCTTGGATGGATAGCCCCCATGCCAGCACATGCCAGCAACACTAAGTGGACCGAGTTGGTTCTGATGAAGAGGAGACAGAAGAAAAAGGAGAAGGAAGAGGAAGAGGAAAAAGGAAAAGAAAGAGGATGTGGATGAATGAAGCAAGAGAAGGAGGAAGAGAGGGAGGAGAAAAAGAAGAAGAGGAAGAAGAGAAGGAAGAGGAGGAGAAAGAAGACATTGAAGATGAGAGGGGAGAGGAGAAAAGAGAAAGAAGGAAATGAGGAAGAGAAAACAGGATGAGAGGAGGAAGAGTAGAGGAAGGGGGAGGAGGAGGAAGAGGGAAGGGAAAGAAGGAGGGAAGGAGTAAGATAGGAGGGAAGGAGGAAGATAGGAGGGAGAGGAGGGAAGGGAGAGGAGAAGAGAGAACTGACTGCAGAAGGTTGTTCTCTGACCTCCATACATATGCATGCATACATACAAACACACACACACACACACACACACACACACACACACACACGCACGCTAAATGTCATGAAAGGGAAAGAAAAACCATTATTTTAAAAGAGGAAGGCAGGGAAGGGATGTGATGTGTTGAGTGTATCTTGGAAAAGTGGAATAGGAAAATGAGGATGACTATGATTAAGATACATTGTATACATGTATAAAATTGCCAAAGAAGGAAATTTAATACCTCTTTAAAATGCACTACTCTATAAACACATATATGTTAAATCTGAAAAGAAAAAAGTATTTGAGTGAAAATGTATGTTCACTATTCTCTAAGAAACAGCTAATCATCCAGCACTCAGATCACACCGTGGATGCAGAGCTGTGATGCCTAGAGTATATGAGAAGATACATATGTATCACTTACGTGGCAGTACTCGACCACTCTGTATCTGGGTCTTGAGGTATTCTAGAACCAGTGCCCTGGAACTGAGGGACTCTGCTCATCTTTCTACTGCTTAATTTATTGTGGTCTGTACTGGTTAGTCTTAGGCCACCTTGACCCAAGCTAGGGTCACTTGGGAAGAGGGGTTCTCAGTTGATAAACTGCTTCCATAAGACTGGTCTATCAGCAAGTCTGTCAGGAATTTATTTAATGATTGATGTGAGAGTGCCCAACCTACTATGGTGGTGGCAAGCCTGGGCAAATGGTTTTGAGTTGTATAAGAAAGCAGTCTGAGCAAGCCGTGAGGAGCAAGTCAGTAAGCAGCATTCCTCCATGGCTGCTTCTTCAGTTTCCTGCCTTGAGTTCCTGTCCTGACTTCCCTCCATGATGGAGTGTGATCTGAGAGTTGTAAGATGAAAATAAATCTTTATTTACTTCCCAAGTTGCTTTTGGCTGAGGTCTTTGTCACAGTAATAGAAACTACCACACATTCACCAATATGTTTAATATATGCTTTTAATCCATTTCTCTATTTATCTCTCTATCATCTTACAAATTTGTTCATGGAGTTTTCCCACAAGCAATAAAGGCAGTTTCTCATGAAGAACAAGTGACTTCTAGACAGTTCTTCTCAACAGTGGAATCCTTTGTTCAGTGCAGTGGAAGTCAGTGAACAATGCACAGCAGCTGTAAGGCTCTGGCTTAGTGGTTCTCAACCTGTGGGTCATGACCCCTCTTGGAGTTGACTGACCTTTTACAGGGGTCACCTAAGACCATAGAAAACACAGAGATTTGCATTACGTTTCACAACAGCAGCAAAATTACAGTCATGAAGTAGCACCAAAAATAATTTTGTGGCTGAAGTCACCGCAACACGAGGCACTGTACTGAAGGGTCACACAGCCTAGGAAGGTGAGAACCGCTGCTCTAGCAGGAGCTGGGAAGCTTGCCAAGCTCCCTTGGCTCCCACATCTTGATTCTGAGGAGTTTATCCAGGCTTCAAGAGCGGAAAGTACAGCTAGAGATTCAGTCCATCTCCCTCAGGTGACAAATGGAGAGACACAGGAAAAGGTCTGCTTGCCATGAGCTTGAGGCGGCCTAACAGAAATAGAACTGACCAAGACCTCAGGCCACCAGCCTACGAACTCAGGGATTTGTCACAGAGCTTAGCTCAATTCTAATTTGACCTGATAACATAGCTGGGCACTTCATCATCAGATCTGTGCGCTTTTATCCTATTAGAGAAGGAGAAAGCAATATAAATAAACAGATAATTCCATTCAAAAACACGTTCGATGAGCATTCATCACCACGGCGCAATTATTTATTAACACATTAATTCTTTGTTTCTCCAAGCAAGAATTTAAATAAACAAGAGCAGGGAACCCTTGACAGGTTTCCCTCTTGTATCTCTAAGGCCCAGAGTTTCAGAAACTTTGCCCTGGGAAGACAAACGAGCATCTACCTCCTTCTGATAGGGTATCAATGACAAGCCAAAGCACAATTTCTACCAAAGTCCAACTTGGGGAACCAATGAGCTTACTGGGTTTAGGTACAGAGCATCCATGAGGGGTTACTTACAGGAGTGGGTAACCCCAAGTCAGCAACCACCAGAAAGTCTCCTCAACATAGATGGGAGCTCCTTAAGTTAACCTCTCATGGTCTATAGATTCTACCACCACCAGAGATCACGGGGCCATGTGTCATCAGGCCAAACGATGTACAGCTGTCTAGGAGGCGAAGGGGATGTCTGGAAGCTCAGGTGAGAGCCAGGTGACCGTCACTGGCCCCTTCCATGTGGAATATCAACAGTCAAGGAACCTAACCCGTGCTGTCTCATCTAAGCAGTCACAGATTTTCTGATAAAGGTGACAGCTGTTATGTTTGGAGAATAGTGTTCTACAACAAGCTGGGCCTCCTGTGACTGGTCTCAGTAACTGCTGTTGAGTTGTATTGTTAATTATTTCATCGAACACCACTCATCACAACAGCAAAAACCAGGCAGCAAATGACTCAATTTAGTCTTTAAAACCTCCACCGTGCTCACCAGTGTAACTTTGCTAGGTCAGCTGTTCATTGGTAGCTGGTCTAAATAAATGGCCCTATTAGAAGGTATGGCCTTGTTGAAGAAACTGTGTCAGTGGGGGCGGGCTCTGAGATTTCTGAAGTTCAGGTGAGGCCCACTGTCATTCACTCTTCCTGCTGCCTCTTGGTTCCTTCTCCAGCACCATGTCTGCCTGCATGCAGCCATGCAGATAATGGATTGAATCTCTGAACTGTAAGCCATTCCCAATGAAATATTTTCCTTTATAAGATTTGCTGTGCTCCTGGTGTCTCCTCACAATAACAGAAACCCTAAGACATACACTGAGTCTGGTTTGTTTCTGTCTTTCCTGCTAGGATACACACTTCAACTGTAGGGCTTTAGTAACTGTGGGGTTTCAAGGTCTGCTTCCTGCTCCATAGAGTGGATGTGATAGCAAACTCTAATCCCAAAGAGCAGAGAGAGTTGAGTGTGGACATGCGTATATTCCTCTGCATAAGGCCACCAGAGTGAAACCTTCAGAGTGTGTTGATGGATCACGGTTGCCTGCAGAGTGGTCATCTCTTAGGGTGAGTATTTGCACATCCACAGCGAAGGGACAGATCTAGACTAAGAACTATTAAACATGAGAAGATAGGATGATATGACCAGCATTGCAAAAAAATGCATTCTTCAGAGAATGACCCTAATTTACAAATCAAGCTAAATCCAGTCATGAGGGTGAATGCCTGATGGACCACAGAGTTCCTGGGAACCTCCAGTGACATGCTAGCAAGCTACCTACCTACCACTCGCTGTCTCTGAGACCATGGGAGCTTATGTTGATTCAGTCTGTCGTCAGGACATTCACACTTCCATTTGGCCTATTGAAGCCATAAAGACCATGTTCTGGCCCAGGCCCACCACTTCAGGGAACAATAACCATTTAGTTACAGAGCTATGAGCAGCCAACAGCCAATCAAAATATGTTTCCCACTGACCAGCTTTGGATCTCTGCAAATGAAGATACAAACTAAAGCCATTCTGGAAAAGTACAGAAGAGAAAGCAGCAGTGTATGAAATTTTGAGCAAGTTTTGCTTTCACCTGGGATGAACTAAATGGCAGGTAGAAAGCCGAGGCAAAAGCAAGCCAGAGAACACGGGAGGTTCAGCTAGACATGTGAAGGTCTGTCCTCAAGCTGGCCAAATCTGAAAAACCTCAATGGGTCTTAGCATAAAACAAAAATGTTCATCACCATACTGGTCTTCTAAAACCAGATGTCTCTGGGGAAGGGACGTATAGTTTTAGAAAGCCATCTTTAGTAGACTCAAACTCAATATGGGTTTGAATCATCTCCATTTGGACACGGAAGGTACCCTTCCAACTATAGCAGCAAGGGACCCTCTTTTAATCTAGTAGATACTGAAGATACACAAGATACTGAAAAACAAGGTATTGAAAAACTCTAATTATTACAGATCTTGAAAGATACCACAGAGGAGAAGAAAAAAAGAGACAAGGCATTTAAAATGCAGGCAGAGAACATTGGGCAAAGTCAGTATGGGGTTGGTGATGTAGTTCTGAGGAAGGATACAGGTGTGATATGAAGTCTCTGCTTTGATCTCCAGTATGAAAGTGGGGAGAGGAGAAATGGGCCAGCGGGACCAACAAGTAAACAAGCTTGGTTTTTTCTCTTGCCAAAGTTGCTCTGACCATCCTGTTGCTGACTCACTCTCATGCAGCCCAGGCTGGCCTCCACCTCACTATGGCAGCCAAGCTTGTCCAATCTGTGGCAGGTATGCTGCAGGTGTGCTCCAGGCGTGCTCCAGGTGTGCTGCAGGTGTGCTGCAGGTGGCTGAGAACAGTGATGAATGATTGTACACTTACCTAAAAACTCTGAGGTCTTTTTCATTTCATTTTTTTCTACCTAAAAAAGTTTTTGTTTTGTTTTGTTTTGTTTTTTGTAGGCATTGCTTTTGTAACTCTATTATGTAGACTTGACCCATGGACTTTGTAAATGACAATGTCATGTCACTTGTCAAGAAGTTGGACATGTCTGCCTGAGGCTGACTTTAGGTTCCTGCCTCCACATACCAAGGTTAGAATTATGTATTTGGCATGGTTTGACCATTATGTTTATTTGTTTGTTTTGTTTTGGCCAGAGCCTAGGACCTCATGCATGCTGGTTAAATTCTCTAACATTGAGCAACATCTCCCAGTAGTTGACTGTTCTTGAGAACAACGGCTCTTGGGCATCTCCTACTAAGAAGAGATGCAGAAGAAAGGGACCAAAATGAGCAGGTCATCTTGGAGGAGAACTGTGAATTCTCAGTACATGTCAGGCGCTCCAGCACTGACAGAAATTGTAATATAAATGGAGCTGCCATCAGTAAATGACCACATCTGTGGTATAGTCCAACCACAGACCCACAGTCATGCCAGATAGCGCCATGTCTACATCGTTGGCCAACGATGTAGAGCCGTACTTAACAATATAGATTTAAATACCAAGTTTCGATCAAATCTACCAAGTTCCAATGAAGCAAAGACTCTCAACTACAAAAGGACAAGCTGTTTGCATTTCTAAGCACTTCCTCCCCTTCCCTCACCATAGGACCCCTTCCTAGGTTATTCTCCCAGGGGCTAGAGATGATTTGTATTCTTCCAAGGCCGGAATAGGAGAACTGTTGGGAGCCGCCCCCACATTCACCGTCACAAGATGGCGCTGACATCCTGTGTTCTAAGTGGTAAACAAATAATCTGCGCATGTGCCAAGGGTATTTTACGACTACTTGTACTCTGCCTTTCCCGTGAACGTTAGCTCGGCCATGGGCTGCAGCCAATCAGGGAGTGATGCGTCCTAGGCGAAATATAACTCTCCTAAAAGGGGACGGGGTTTCCGCCATTCTCTCTCTGGCTCTGGCGCCTGCTCGCTTGCGCAAAAAGATGTAAACAATAGAGAGCGCTCTGCGCTTTGGCGCGCCGGAGCTCTGGCTCCTAAAGATGTAATTGGGGTGGCTTTCGCTTTTGGGGCTGGGGGTTTGCGCTCCTGGCTCCTGAAGATGTAAGCAATAAAGTTTTGCCGCAGAAGATTTTGGTTTGTTGTGTTCTTTCCTGGCCGGGCGTGAGAACGCGAATAAGAATTGGTGCCGAATTCCGGGACGAGAAAATCCGGGACGAGAAAATCCGGGACGAGAAATTCCGGGACGAGAAAATCCGGGAAGAAAAAACCCGGGAGGAAACTCGGGACGGGAGTTTCACCGGCGCAAGGAAGATCCCTCATTCCAGAACCAGAACTGCGGGTCACGGTAATAAAGGTTCCCGTAAAGCAGACTGTTGAGAAGGATTCAACTGCGTGAATTCAGAACTTTTCAGCTGGGGAACGGCGGTAACCCGTAAGTATAGCTTTACAAGGTAAGTCTGGCCTTGAACTTTCTAACGAGATTCAAGACAGTCTATCAGAAGTAAAGTGGAAAATAGCTTTACAAGGTAAGTCTGGTCTTGAACTTTCTAAGGAAAGTCAAGACAGTCTATCAGAAGTAAAGTGGGAAATGGCTTTACAAGGTATGTTTGGCCTTGAATTTTTTCTAGTGTTAGAAGCCCTTTTGTTCCTTTTCACATGTTATCAAGTGGTTAAGGCAGGGCGGATTCTAGATGAAATTCAGGACAATCTATCAGAAGTAAAGCGGGGAGAGAGAGTAGGAGCAAAGAGAAAATATGGTTCACAAAATAAGTATACAGGCCTTTCCAAGGGTCTTGAACCCGAGGAAAAGTTTAGGTCAGGTAAGAATACCTGGGGAGAGATTAGAAGGAAGGAGAAGGAAAAAGAAAAGAAAAAAGATCAATTAGAGGAGCCAGTTCTTAGTAGTTCTGAATCAGATGAAAAGGCTATTAGGGCCTGGAAGGCGCTCTCCCGAGTAGGTGAAGCCACTGGACAATAATGACAGAGGCAGGCTCTTGCAGCCTACAAGGTCTTATTGTCCACCCTGGAGTTGTAGATCAGGATTGTAAAGGGGAACTTCAGGTTCTCTGTTCTTGTCCTCAAGTTGTCTTTTCTATATCACAAGGGGACAGAATAGCTCAACTAATAATTTTGCCAAGCCTACATGGCTGTTTTTTCTTCCTCTGGTATTCCTAGAGCTGCCAGAGAGATTGGTTCTACTGAAAATGATTCTGATTACTTAATAATGCCTTTAGATTGTTGTCAAATTTTATCTACTCATGTAGGGGTAAACCCTCGTGGCGTCAGGCCATTACAGGTCTGACAAATGGATGTCACGCATATTTCCTCCTTTGAGAGAAATCAATATTTATATGTTTAGATAAGAAGAGATCACCTCCATACCTTAAATGATTTTCAAAAGCTGTTGGGAGATATTAATTGGCTCAGACCTTTTTTAAAGATTCCTTCCGCTGAGTTAAGGCCTTTGTTTGGTATTTTAGAAGGAGATCCTCATATCTCCTCCCCTAGGACTCTTACTCTAGCTGCTAACCAGGCCTTACAAAAGGTGGAAAAAGCCTTACAGAATGCACAATTACAACGTATTGAGGATTCGCAGCCTTTCAGTTTGTGTGTCTTTAAGACAGCACAATTGCCAACCGCAGTTTTGTGGCAGAATGGGCCATTGTTGTGGATCCATCCAAACGTATCCCCGGCTAAAATAATAGATTGGTATCCTGATGCAATTGCACAGCTTGCCCTTAAAGGCCTAAAAGCAGCAATCACCCACTTTGGGCGAAGTCCATATCTTTTAATTGTACCTTATACCGCTGCACAGGTTCAAACCTTGGCAGCCACATCTAATGATTGGGCAGTTTTAGTTACCTCCTTTTCAGGACAAATAGATAACCATTATCCAAAACATCCAATTTTACAGTTTGCCCAAAATCAATCTGTTGTGTTTCCACAAATAACAGTAAGAAACCCACTTAAAAATGGGATTGTGGTATATACTGATGGATCAAAAACTGGCATAGGTGCCTATGTGGCTAATGGTAAAGTGGTATCCAAACAATATAATGAAAATTCACCTCAAGTGGTAGAATGTTTAGTGGTTTTAGAAGTTTTAAAAACCTTTTTAGAACCCCTTAATATTGTGTCAGATTCCTGTTATGTGGTTAATGCAGTAAATCTTTTAGAAGTGGCTGGAGTGATTAAGCCTTCCAGTAGAGTTGCCAATATTTTTCAGCAGATACAATTAGTTTTGTTATCTAGAAGATTTCCTGTTTATATTACTCATGTTAGAGCCCATTCAGGCCTACCTGGCCCCATGGCTCTGGGAAATGATTTGGCAGATAAGGCCACTAAAGTGGTGGCTGCTGCCCTATCATCCCCGGTAGAGGCTGCAAAAAATTTTCATAACAATTTTCATGTGACGGCTGAAACATTACGCAGTCGTTTCTCCTTGACAAGAAAAGAAGCCCGTGACATTGTTACTCAATGTCAAAGCTGCTGTGAGTTCTTGCCAGTTCCTCATGTGGGAATTAACCCACGCGGTATTCGACCTCTACAGGTCTGGCAAATGGATGTTACACATGTTTCTTCCTTTGGAAAACTTCAATATCTCCATGTGTCCATTGACACATGTTCTGGCATCATGTTTGCTTCTCCGTTAACCGGAGAAAAAGCCTCACATGTGATTCAACATTGTCTTGAGGCATGGAGTGCTTGGGAGAAACCCAAACTCCTTAAGACTGATAATGGACCAGCTTATACGTCTCAAAAATTTCAGCAGTTCTGCCGTCAGATGGACGTAACCCACCTGACTGGACTTCCATACAACCCTCAAGGACAGGGTATTGTTGAGCGTGCGCATCGCACCCTCAAAGCCTATCTTATAAAACAGAAGAGGGGAACTTTTGAGGAGACTTTACCCCGAGCACCAAGAGTGTCTGTGTCTATGGCACTCTTTACACTCAATTTTTTAAATATTGATGCTCATGGCCATACTGCGGCTGAACGTCATTGTTCAGAGCCAGATAGGCCCAATGAGATGGTTAAATGGAAAAATGTCCTTGATAATAAATGGTATGGCCCAGATCCTATTTTGATAAGATCCAGGGGAGCGGTTTGTGTTTTCCCACAGAATGAAGACAACCCATTTTGGATACCAGAAAGACTCACCCGAAAAATCCAGACTGACCAAGGGAATACTGATGTCCCTCGTCTTGGTGATGTCCAGGGCGTCAATAATAAAGAGAAAGCAGCGTTGGGGGATAATGTCGACATTTCCACTCCCAATGACGGTGATGTATAATGCTCAAGTATTCTCCTGCTTTTTTACCACTAACTAGGAACTGAGTTTAGCCTTGATCCAGATAGCCTTGGCTCTGTCTAGACAGGTCCAGACGACTGACACCATTAACACTTTGTCAGCCTCAGTGACTACAGTCATAGATAAACAGGCCTCAGCTAATGTCATGATACAGGGAGGTCTCATGCTGGTTAATCAACTCATAGATCTTGTCCAGATACAACTAGATGTATTATGGCAAATAGCTCAGCTGGGATGTAAACAAAAGTTTCCGGGATTGTGTGTTACTTCCATTCAGTATGTTAAATTTACTAGGGCAGCTAATTTGTCAAAAAGTCTTTTTCAGTATATGTTACAGAATTGGACGGCTGAATTTGAACAGATCCTTCGGGAATTGAGACTTCAGGTCAACTCCACGCGCTTGGACCTGTCCCTAACCAAAGGATTACCCAATTGGATCTCCTCAGCATTTCCCTTCTTTAAAGAATGGGTGGGATTGATATTATTTGGAGATACACTTTGCTGTGGATTAGTGTTGCTTCTCTGGTTGGTCTGTAAGCTTAAGGCCTAAACTAAGAGAGACAAGGTGGTTATTGCCCAGGCGCTTGCAGGACTAGAACATGGAGCTTCCCCTGATATATCTATGCTTAGGCAATAGGTCGCTGGCCACTCAGCTCTTATATCCCATGAGGCTAGTCTCATTGCACGGGATAGAGTGAGTGTGCTTCAGCAGCCCGAGAGAGTTGCACGGCTAAGCACTGCAATAGAAGGGCTCTGCGGCATAATATGAGCCTATTCTAGGGAGACATGTCATCTTTCAAGAAGGTTGAGTGTCCAAGTGTCCTTCTCTCCAGGCAAAACGACACGGGAGCAGGTCAGGATTGCTCTGGGTAAAAGCCTGTGAGCCTAAGAGCTAATCCTGTACATGGCTCCTTTACCTACACACTGGGGATTTGACCTCTATCTCCACTCTCATTAATATGGGTGGCCTATTGCTCTTATTAAAAGAAAAGGGGGAGATGTTGGGAGCCGCCCCCACATTCGCCGTCACAAGATGGCGCTGACATCCTGTGTTCTAAGTGGTAAACAAATAATCTGCGCATGTGCCAAGGGTATTTTACGACTACTTGTACTCTGCCTTTCCCGTGAACGTTAGCTCGGCCATGGGCTGCAGCCAATCAGGGAGTGATGCGTCCTAGGCGAAATATAACTCTCCTAAAAGGGGACGGGGTTTCCGCCATTCTCTCTCTGGCTCTGGCGCCTGCTCGCTTGCGCAAAAAGATGTAAACAATAGAGAGCGCTCTGCGCTTTGGCGCGCCGGAGCTCTGGCTCCTAAAGATGTAATTGGGGTGGCTTTCGCTTTTGGGGCTGGGGGTTTGCGCTCCTGGCTCCTGAAGATGTAAGCAATAAAGTTTTGCCGCAGAAGATTTTGGTTTGTTGTGTTCTTTCCTGGCCGGGCGTGAGAACGCGAATAAGAGAGAACTGTGCTTTTAAAGCTAAATTCTGAAAAGGCAGGCTGGGGGACAGGGGACACTGGGGAGAGATGAAGTTGGTTGTCTGGGCGGAGGCAGAAGCCAGAGAATTTTCAGCAAATGGAGAAGAGGCCAGGGCATCACCGCCAAGATCCCACTCAGTCCACACAGGAGGCATCAGCGTGGGAGGTTTTGGGACACTTGTCAAGTGCACACATCACAATCATGGTATTTTCTCTCTGACTCAAAACCCAAGATACAAACCAGTTCAGTTGGCTGACTAGGGCAGATTAATATACAGCTGTAAGATATCACGGTATCAAAAAGAGGCTTTCCAGCAATGTTTGCAAAGCAAGTTTCTCGGAAGCAATTTTCCTCTTCTCTGGAGAAAGATTATTAGGCAGGATCTGACCAGAATTAGTGATTAGGGTGCACAAAAGATAGCACTCTAAGAATTATGATAAGGAGGACTGGTATTCTCATAAAGCAACAGTGACTCTAAACTGGCACAACCCTACACAACTGATAAGAGATGTTTCAAAATGGCAGAAATGTGGAAATGGAATAGCATGTGCCACAATAGCACCTAGCACCTGGGCCAGGTACATGTAACAAGTCACTGAGTGCCAAGTCCCCACCCAGACCCTCAGTATGCCAGCATCCATCACAATTTGCTACACTTTATCCTTTTGACTTTTATCCCACATAGGGAGGCACTGAGCATTTCACCCACATAGGCTCAAACACTGGAACCCACAGCAGTCTGGCAGCAGAACCTAGCAGTCTAAGTAGAACAGGCTGGCACTGGCTAGAATCCCAGGCACTTGGGAGGAGCCAGAAGGCAGGTTTCAAGTTCAAGATCTTCCAAGGCTACAGAGTAGACTCAAGGCTAGATTGGACAACTCAGTGTAACCCTGTCTCAAGATAAAAAGTAAAGTGCGGGTTGGGGCTGGGCACAGTGGTGCACACCTTAAATCCTAGTATTCAGGAGGCTGAGGCAGGAGAATCTCCGTGAGTGAGTTTCAGGACAGACAGGGGAACGCAGTGAGAATCTGTCTTAGAAAAAGGAAAGGAAAGGAAAGAAAAGGAAATGGAAGGGGAGGGGAGGGAATGAATGAACGAAATTTGAGGCTGTACATAGTCACTATCCATGACTAAAGCAGCTCTTGGTGTGCTTTCCTGAGCCCTGGAACACAACCAGCCTCTGGAGGCAAAACTCTTACTTCACATGCTGGGAAATCTGTTCAATTGTAGATGATAATAAAATTGGAATTTACCACTTAGAGCATCGGTTCTCAACCTTCCTAATCTGTGACCCTTTAATACAGCTCCTCATGTTGTGGTGACCCTCAACCATAAAGAAGTCGTTGCAATGCTACCTCGTAACTGTAACTTTGCTACTGTTATGAGCTGTAATGCAAATATCTGATATGCAACCTCCAAAGCAGTTGCAACCGGCAGGTTTAGAAGGTTCTGAAGGCCGGCAGCCAGTTATTTACATTAATTAGCAAGATCAACCTCTAACCAATTAGTACTAGTCCGAGGATGTTACAATGTTGCTGGAAACAAAAGGCCCAGATGTAGAGATCAGCTGCATTCCTCTGGCTGCTACAGACACCCCAAGTACTAGGGTGCAGGCACACTCGGCACAAAAGAAGGCCTGGACTGCTGGCGTGAGAGGCCACACCTGATGGCACACACCTGTAACCTGAGAACATGGAAAGCAGAGGCACAGGAGCAGCAGGAGTTCAAGGCCAGCCTCTGCTACAATATCTTAAAAGAAGGAAAAAGACAAGAGAATATCTAAGCAGGAAGAAGCAAACTTTCACACTGGAGCAGAAGTCGCTCAGTAAATTATCACCTGATCTGAAATGTCTCCCATTGGGATGTGTGGTCTCCAATTAATAGCAACATTTTTTTTAGAAGGCTGTGGAATTTGGGAGCGGGGCTTGCGGGAGGACATTTGAAGGTGACAGCCAGTCAGTCCCCTTCTGGCATCAGTCCTGTTTTGAGGTCCTCTGAGATGCAGCCAGCTGTGTACTGAGCTCCCACTGTCTTCAGGAGCCACAGCCACCAAGCCTTCTCTGCCACAATGGACTGGATCTTTTAAACCATGGGCCAAAGTAAACCTCTCTTCCTTCAGACATTGTTTCTATTTGATCAGAGCAACTGCGAAGTGACCTATGATTTGAGGATTACATACGTGGGTAAGAAGAAGATGATAATCCCTGCCATGACTTTTAGTTCACGGACGGAAATGTATTTTTTGAGACGCCTCAAATTTTTCTCTAAAGTAAAGATCTCATTATATGTTTTCTATGTGAAAGGAAACAAAACAAAAAGCCAAAACCAAAGATACAAACAAACAAAGAGCAGTCAACAGGAGTGAAACCATTACCATTTCCAGCTCCAAAAAGAAAAAAGATATACCAGAAAAAAACAAAACTCAGTATGGTATGATACCTAATCTGTGCCAATTAAAATGTACACACACACACAAAAAATGCGTATTTATGTCTCAGTAGTATATCCATCCAAGCCACCTGAAACCTAGATGGAAAGGTGGCTTGGTGGGGGTGAGGTGGAGCAGAGTTCCCCACATAAAGGGGCTTTAGTTAAAACTAGCATTTTCTATTTGAGCAAACAGAGCTATAAGTGAACACAACAGAAGGGAATTGTCTATCAGACTGGTGTGGCAGGACTATGCTAGACCAACTTTGCATGTTCTAAGTCTTTTTAAAGAGTTCTCAAAGGCTAACTCTAGAGTTTCCTCTAGCACCCTACAGAATGTCTTATTATTTATGATTCCTTCTTCAACATAGAGAATATAAAGAGGGTGGAAACAAAGTTACTGGCCCCACCTGTGATGGCTAATGCTATAAGTCAGCATGGTTAGGCTAGGGAGCTCCGGTGTCTAGTCCAACACCAGTGCTGATGCGCCTACCAAGGCACACTGTGGGGGTGATACAAGGTTGTTTGCTTATTGACATAGATACAGCTATTCCCTGCGAACTCAGGCTAGCACAGAACCCACCATACAGTCCAGACTGGCACAGAACCAACACTCCTGCCTCAGCCTCCCAAACCCTGGGATTACAGAAAATGTACTACCACACTTGGCCGACGTGAATATATAAATCAGTAGATTGAACAAAGCTGCCTCCTAGAATGTGGGCAGACCTCAAAGTAGGTGATGATCTTAAAAGAAAGGAGTCAGACTTCCCAAAGGAGACAGCACTGCCCTTGAGATCCCTACCTAAGTTACCAGCCTGTCCTATCTGTCCTGTGTGTAGAGCTTTGGATGAGAACTATGCCATCCGTATTCACTGATATTCCTAGCTTCTGTTCTGCTCTATAGACGGTGGAGTTTCTACTCACGGCAACTATGTGACATGATTTGCTAAATCTCCGTCTTTCTCGGTCTCCCCAGGGCCCACAGGCACATAAACTATATCCCTGTGCAGTACAGAACCTCAAGTCGTTTCTATGTACATCCCCCTCGCTCTGCTTCTCCCTGTTTAGCTAAACACAACCCCAAATTTTATAACACAGATGCAATGGAGCTTCTCTGGGGGCAGGAAGAGTCGATGATAAGTTAGTTGAGACTGACATGTTGGCATTTAATGCATCCTGAGTTTATCTATGAGAGAACACATTTCAGGGGAAAATAGAATTCCTCAGTGGGGTGGCTTCTTTCTGGACATTTTTTTTTCCTTAGTTGAAATTTCTCTGCCTGACTACAATGATTTGCTGGCAAGATGCCCCATAGGGCGGTCAGACACCCACATTCCCAGGTTGGAGAGGAAGAAGAGCTGAAGTGTGCTCTGTCCTTAAATGTTTCCCCTGAGAAAATCTCTGCTTGCTGCGTTGAAAGCGTAGGTTGACAGGATGAGATCGAGCTGTCTCCAAAGAGGATTTCTGTATACCTGTGCCAGGGCTTTGCCCATGTTACCAGCAGCATCTGGTCTGGGCTGACCACATACAACTGTAATGGAAACAATACATCTCCAAACTTGGCACATGCCCAGATACAAGGTGACCTCAAATCTCAAGTCCCCCTAGTGCAGAGTCCCTCACCAATTCTAGCGACAGTTTATTGAAGGTACTTTAATTCACTACTTTTCTGATCGCTGTATTTTGCTTTGGTTCTTGCAAATCACAAAAGCTCAAATGAGAAACAAGAATAAAATCACTGAAGCAATGGTCCAAACTAGTAATACATCACAAAGATATTTCTTGACATTTCCACTGGATCAGAAGGTGACTTGAAGTATAAGTGATTGTCAATCAGCTCATTTGAAAGATAGCCATTAAAGTTTTGGAGATAAATAAGGATAAATGAGGCAAATGAAAGGACATCACTGGGTATAAATGTTCTATTGTGGTAGATCATGCTATATATTATATATATTAATTTTACATTAATTTCTTTACATAGTAATATACAAAATTACATGCATATAAAATACACGCACTGATACGTCCACATAGAAATTGACACCAACTGCGATGCCAGTGTTCCTAGTCTCTGGTTCCCATTCTATAGGATGTCACTTAATTCTTCAGTGCCAGCAGCATTTTACACCTATTCCTGTGAGGACCCTTTCACTCTGAGCTTCTCAAGACACAGCCCCTTCACTTTGACCTAAGTTACTTAAATAAGGTCCTTAATTTGTTCCATTTTTAAATGATCTTTAAAAGTCTTATTTACCAAGAAATCTAATACTTGTTACTATGAAGTCAGAGGTCCTGAAATATTCCTAGATTTTTTTAAAGCCACTCTCTAACCTTAAAAATACTATTACCTCAGTTGACTTCCTTTAGCATCCAAAACAGCAGTGACTAAGGTCACTTCAGATTAATGTGTGTTCCCAAAATAATACTTTGGTGTTCAAAATAAAATAGGCAAAGCTCTTTTCATAGGAGGGAGGGGCCTGTAAAGACTTTAATGCAAGACAATGTTCTCTTCCCATGCTAACCTTCTTATGGGGCAGGGCCATTATGTGTAGGCATGTGGTCAACGGTTTAACTTCATCTCACATGGTTTCTGTCTCCTGCCTTTATCCCTTAGCAGGCAGCCCTGGTAACACAGCATAGGATTGCCTGTAAGCTTTCTCAGGGTAGTTTTGGAGGACTCTAGAGGAATCCAAAATATTGGGTGCTGAAGACCCAGCAAAAGGTACTCTTCCTATCAGGCAGATACTACTCACACCGAAGGCGCGCTGAGAGCCGCCGCCAGCTTTCTCCTTTCTTCTAAAAATAACCTGTACAAGCTACGCATGATGGTGCACACCTTTAATCCTGGCACTTGGGAGAAAAGAGACAGGTGGATCTCCATGAGTTCAAGGCCAGCCTCATCTACAAAGTTAGTTTCAGGACACAAGGCTACACAGAAAAAAAACCCTGAGTTTAAAAAACAAAAACTAATGGCCGGGCGTGGTGGCGCACGCCTTTAGTCCTAGCACTAGGGAGGCAGAGGCAGGTGGATTTCTGAGTTCGAGGCCAGCCTGGTCTACAAAGTGAGTTCCAGGACAGCCAGGGCTATACAGAGAAACCCTGCCTCGAAAAAAAAAAAAAAAAAAAAAGAGTGTCATTATGGGCTGGTGAGATGGCTCAGTGGTTAAGAGCACCGACTGCGCTTCCAAAGGTCCTGAGTTCAAATCCCAGCAACCACATGGTGGCTCACAACCATCTGTAATGAGATCTGACTCCCTCTTCTGGTGTGTCTGAAGACAGCTACAGTGTGCTTACATATAATAAATAAATAAATATTTAAAACAAAACAAAACAAAACAAAAAAAAACAAAAACTAAACCCAAACTGAAACAAACAAACAAACAAAATGGTCCATGCAGAGTAACTGTTGAAGGTAGCAGAATATTTCCTGAGAGCAGACATCTGGGAAACCATGAAGCCTACCCACACCATCACAGCTCTCTGAAGGGGTCAGACTCGTCCAACTCTATCTTCAGATGTCCCAGAACATAGCACGGGAGTCTGAGGTCAGCTCTGTCACTGCTATAGGTGCGACCATATAAATGTGAGCTGGAGAGGGCCACGTTGAGACAGTTGGAGATTTTTCTAGAATGTTCTAAAGACAGGCCTCATATCTCAGGAGCTTCGCCAGGAGTCATTGCCTGCATCACTGACTGAAGAGATAGGAAAGAATGAGCAGTCTTCTAAGCTATACAGGATGCTCAGAGCACTCAACAACTTCCCATCTGAAGGGATAAGGAAAGGGGGAGATGGGGAAGATACTTGTGATGGCAAAAATACTTGTGTGCATCAGGAAGCAGCAGAGCCCTAGGTGCTAAGAACTAAGGACACTGGATGATGTAACTAATGCTACAATTTCTACATGGAGGTCCCCACCAGAACTCAGTGGAAGCTGGGTCCCCAGGGAGGCAGGCTTAGAGATGGGGCTTGGGGCAGGTGTTTTCATCTTGAAAGCTCAGTCCTCATTGATGGGTGTTTTCTCTCTCATACACATGTCCACTGGCCCCTCATCCTCTCTCCGTAAGTTAAAGCTCCTTCAAGACCTCTGTTTGATATAGCCACCATATCTTGAACCTCTCAGCCCCTAAAAGTGTAAACCCTAAACAAACAACCAGACCAACCCAAAACTTATTTCCCTTATAAACCTTCTAATCTATAGAAAAAAAATGCCCTGAAAGAAAAATAACAAGTCTATATTCTTGCCAAAAGAAATGAATGGATGTAAGGTTGGAGATGTAGCTCGGTGGTTGGGCACCTACCTAGCATGCAAGGTCTTAATTCAGTCTCCAATACAGATACAATAAATACATACATAAATAAGAGAGCATACAGACTAAGCATATTGGAAGTTTAAGAATTAATTATAGCATAAAAATAGAAATGCAGGGCTAGAGAGGGGGAGCTCAGCTGTAAGAGCACTGTTGCTTTTACCAAGGACCCAGCCTCCGTCCCCAGCATCCACACTATGGCTCACAAGCATCGGTAACTCCCATTCCAGGAGATCCAATATCTTATTCTGACCTCCAAGGTCAGCAGGACACATGTGGTACACATTCATACAAGCAAACAAAACACTCACACACATAAAATAACTAAATAATAAAAAAAAAAGATAAATGTTTTTAAAGATGACTTTAAAAAAGATAGAAACTTTGGTTTGGGTTCCTTTAATAGTTGGCTCCAAAATGACAAAGAATAGCAGAGAAGGAAGCACGGAGTTCAAGGGGCTCAGGAGTGACACTTTCAGAAAGCCACATGCCCAGTGTTGCTGTGCCCCATTTAGTCCTAGCACTAACCCATGAGGGAGTGGCCAACTTCATCTCTATCCTATACTTGAGAAAACCAAGACAAGACTGTCGCACAACTTTCTCCAATGTCTCCCAGGACAGCTGGGTTAGGAACTCAAGGCTTCCGAGACTTACACACGGAAGAGAGACCCATGGGGATACTGTATCACTCTGCCTTACACTGCCTGTGTAACTATGCAGATAGTCTCTCTGCAGTGTGTCACCTCGTCTTACGCTACCTCGTAACTGTGCAAGCAGTCCCTCTGAGCCTGTCGTCTGGATCTATAATGTAAAGGTGACACCAAGTTATGCAAAAATGGGATCCATACAACATTCCTGTCTCTGCCTTCCTAGGCTCAGGATTCACAGGTGTGTGGTAAAGCTGCATCAGGCCTCCTGCTGACGTCCCATTGACTTCCACCTAGGAAGGCTGCAGCATGGTGGACCTAGATGTAATCCTCTCTTTGCAAACATGGGTTTTCCTCTAGTGGCTTACCTAGTTTACTTTGTTTCTGTTCATTAGGGAAAGGTATTTCTGGTCTACCTTTAACTTGAAGCAATGAATTTCACAAAGGTTTGGTTTTACAGAGAATACAATTCCTTATGGTTTCTGGACCCATAAAAAGCCATTGTTCCTTCACAGAGCTGGTGTGTGTGTGTGTGTGTGCGCGCGTGCATGTGTGCACATGCTCCCCCCCATCCCAATGCAAATGTCCCAAGGGTAACTTCAATAGTCCTGACCTAGCTCAAAGAGGCCACATCTCCTTCAGGGAGTCTGGCTCCCCTAACCAGAGCCTGTAACTAATTCACCAAACCCAATCCTGTCACCTCATAACGCCCACATAAACCATTATTCTAAGTTAAAGTTGGTGGAGATTTCCGTCCAAGAGTTACTATGTATCAGTTTGAGTGTGCTCCCAGCAGTGTGCTTGTGGCATTAACTCGGGAGCCTGGGCTGGCATGTTCTGTCTGTATCCCATTAGGCCCTCTTATGAGCTCAGAGCATGACTGCCTGGCTTGCATTTGTAGCACAGAGGGAAGCAATAAGGGGCGGCGGCAGGGCTTCTTTAAGGACACCTGATGCAGGTCAGCTGCAGCAGCAGAAATACATAGGAGACGGCCAGGCTGCGTGACTTGAAGAAGGTGAGGAAAGGGCCTAGCACAGTGGTGCTTGACCTGTAAGTCGCAACCCCTTTTTTTTGGGGGGGGGTCATATATCAGATATCCTGCATATCAGATATTTACATTATGATTCATAACAGTAGCAAAATTATGTTATGAAGTAGCAGTGAAGTAATTTGATGGTTATGGGTCGCCACAACGTGAGGAACTGTATTAAGGGCTGCAGCATCAGGAAGGTTGAGAAGCGCTGCACTAGCAGGACAGTTGGGATAACCAATATGGCAGTACCCCGCCATTTGCTAAATGTGCTCCAGACAAAAGCTCTATACTTCTCAACTGGAACTTCACCTCAGAAGGAAACTGGACTAGATACACTCTGGGATCCATTTTACTTAAATATTCTAGTACTTTAGTCCTTTAAAAGACCCCTAATTGTGAAGGACATGAGTCCTAGTACCTAGCACAGCACATTACTTCCAACTGACTCCAGGCCTTTAGTGACTGCATAGTGAATCAGTGCCTTTAAGCATACACACATGGTTATGAAATCCATTAATACAGATACATGAGATCCACAAATCATGTACTTGTCTACATATATTATTAGACCTCAGGAATCATAAACTGTTATGACATCTGGATGCCAAACATAGAAGAACACAGTATACTTCTCTATATAATTCTCTTCACCCACCCCACCTAATCTGGGACTTGGAGTTTAACAGAGAAGGATAATAGAAATAAGATGATGCTAAGCAACTCTCAGAAAAGACACAATTCCATTCAGATGTGGTCAAGCTGATGACTTCAGTGTCTTAGAGACAGATTGATAATTAAGATTACATCAGTGCCCAACACAGTGGCATGTGTCTTTAGTTCTAGAGGGCAGAGCCAGGCAATCTCTATGAGTATAGGACCAGGCTAATTACACAGTGAGTTCCAGCTAGGCAAGGCTATACAGCGAAACCCTGTCTTTAAAAAAAAAAAAAAAAAAAGATTGTATCAGGAAGAGTTGTACCAGTCAATGTCCAAGAATCCGAAGCACACTAAAGGGTTGGTTATTAAAGAGTTTGATACCAGGATGGTTTACAGAAGAATCCACAGGGCACAGCATTCAGAGTTTAGCATCTCCAAAGCTGAAAGACCAGGGGAGAAGGAAGTGACATAGCCAGACTGTACGGGAGCTGGGGCTGGCTGTGAGCCGCCCCTCAAGCCCTTGCGAGAAGTTAGCTGTTGTCACAGCCTCACCAAGTTTGAGAAGACCATGAGTGGGTAACGAACACTTCAACTCCCTCTTCTCGTGCTGCCTATCTTCTGCCAGTTGGATTCCTATTGGCTGGATCCAGTCAGAAGCAAAAGGCAAGGGAACCCAATGTTAGGGGTCATAAACATGATTCTCCTGGTAGAGAGGAAGCCAGAAAGTGAATTAGGGACCAGCGGAGGAGCAAGAAAGCCACCTATGGATGCTGTGTGCATACTGCATCTTTCAAATGCATTTAGGATACATACATGTATGTGTGTGGGATGCACTGCGTGTGGGTGGATACACACAAGTGTACAAGCACATGCATCCATGCACACGGATGGTGACCAGAACAGGATGTTGAGTGTCTTCCTTTACTGGTCCCCTCCTTACTGCCTTCAGACAGGGTCTCTCACTGAATTAGAAACTCAGTGTTTCAGGAAAGCTGGCTGGCCAGCGAGCTCTGGGCAATACTCCTGGTTCCTCCCTCCAGGGCTGGGGTTTACAAGTTCGCATAGTCATGTTCAGATTTTTTTATGTGGGTGGTGGGGATTTGAACTCAGGTCTTCATGCTGAAAGGACTGTACCATACAATGAACCTAAATGGAAAGGTCAAGGTCTTCTTGATGTGCAAGGTTGAAGATATACCCACTTCCTAAAATTCGAACTGTTTAAGTGTAAGTAACTTGAGAACATTTTTATTGACGAAGGCATAGTGAATTTGTTTAAAAATGACCAAAAAAGGGGAAACTGTCAGGGCACCCACTAACCAGACAAAATCATCTTATTATTTTCCTTTACCCTCTAGCCCTGCGAGGCCCCCAATTCCAAAGATATCAAACTTCAAAGTGTGCACACTAATGCATTTTTCCATTTGTAATTTCTATCGGCCGGCAATTAAAAAAAAGAATCTCAGAGGTCAGCCAAAAGTCTCAAATAATGAATGAGTTTGATATAGTATCTCTAGATGGAAGAGTGTAATAAGACATGTTATGAGAAAACACCTGGAAAATGGCCCTTGGCAGGCCACATTTTGGGGATCTATATTCTAAACAGCAACTCCCTGCCAACTAATGCTTAACTTTCAGCAGAGACCCCTGGAAACGATTCCAAAAATATTCGTGTCTCCCAGACGCCATAGGCTTTTATGCAGGGTTCTAGTTTGAGCAAAGGGAATGTGGAACTCAGCTGAAGATGAAGTCATCTCCTAGGGGTGGCCTACGGGGAGGTGGAAAGAAGCCAGAAAAATAAAAAAATAAATAAATAAAAAAAGAATTTCCGTGCCTGGGATCCTCGCACTTGGCTGGTGAAGGCAGGAGGGTCATGAGTTGGAAAACATTCTGAGCTACATGAGACTCTATCTCGAAAAACAACTCAATCAATAAGATGTTTCACGGTCACTCTCAAGTAGCAAGCATATGTCTGAGATATCTCAGATATCAGAACCCATATTGTGGCTCTGTACAATTCTCGGGAAGAGGTAGCTAAGTTATGATCTTTGGTTCTGTCGGGAAATAAGGCCGCCATTAAAAAAATGAATGAGTCAATAATGCTCTGAAAAATCCTGTTTATTCATTCACAACAACGTCTTCATTCCTGCTGACCACCACAGAAGGTATAAGGGTGCCTAGGGGGTGATGAATTACAGTGTAAAGCAGGCGCGTGCTTTAGTACAGCATGGGCTCTGAGTAAGGCTAGCAATGGCATCTCTGCCCCTACTTCGACAAGTTGACCACGTTGAACCGCTTCTTTAACGAGTGTGGCTCCACGGGAACAGCTTATGAAACGGGGATAAAACTATCCTCAAAAGACCATGACATTGGGCTGGCAAGACGGCTCTCTGGCTAAAGGGGCTGGCCTTCTGAACCTGAGGATTTGAGTTCTACCCCTAGAACCCACTTTAAAAAGTCAGACTCAGCCGGGCGTGGTGGCGCACGCCTTTAATCCCAGCACTCGGGAGGCAGAGGCAGAGGCAGGCGGATTTCTGAGTTCGAGGCCAGCCTGCTCCAGGACAGCCAGGGTTATACAGAGAAACCCTGTCTCGAAAAACCAAAAAAAAAAAAGTCAGACTCAACAGCATGCGATCCCAGTGCTCCTGCGGCAACATGGGAAGCCAGAAAGAACAAAATCCTAAACCATGTGGGAGTGAGCCTACCCCAAAAGTTGTCCGTTGACCTCTACATGTGTGGTGTAGCATGGGTGTGATCTCCAAGCCCCCCACATACAAACACATTAAATTAAAAAAAAAAAAAGACATTAAGATCCTCGTGTAGATGAGATTACGTTCATACATGTGACACTGTAACAGTGGCTGGCAGGGACCAAGTATGCAGTAAATCTTAGCTGTATTACAGTATGAGGCAGTCTTCCCTAGAGCCTCGCTTTTGAGACACTCAGATATCAAGCGACAACGGTGACTAGTGCAGTGAAGGGCATTCACTCCAGGCTGTGGTGACATCAGGAATGGAAACGCCCAAACAGGCCTTTCATTCACAAAACTAGAGAGCGTCCTCACCACTGGTGCCAAACCGGAAAACACAGAATGACAGTCTATTTTCTCCTGCATTCTAGCCTTCCTGACACTTCTGAGGACTGTCACAGTTTATTTCATCTTTAAAGTGTCCCCAAGTGTGCAAAGCAAATACCAAGCCTAAGAGGCAGAGACTGCCATATGGTGTGAAACCCGGGGGAAGGTAAAGCTAGCCCTTGGCTTTTCTAGGTGGGACTGCTCTGGGTTCCCTTGTTGCGCCTCATTTAACCTTGCGTTTACTGCAATCTACAACCGTCTCTCCCTGCCCCCCAAATAGTTCAGTATTTTTTGTGACGTTCAGAGCAGGAAAAAAAAAAAAGATTCTTCTCATCTTCCTACAAAATAGGCTGAGTTGCGAGGAATCCTACTTAGAATCAATATAAGCATCAAACGAGGAGGCAGGCTGCTCCAATCTGAGCCCGTCTGCGGTTTCCCTGATGCCTTTCAGAGATAAGGGGATGATGCCCGAATAAGTCTCTACCTGGATCACTTTGGTGACAAATGATACCAAATCTTGACTCAAAAATGACTTAAATTGAGTTGGAGGTGAGGAGAGGGCAGGGCTCTGGGCAAGCTTTCCTGCTCTCTACAACGGCCTTGTGAAGGTTGGATCCTAGAGACCAGTGTTTCCAGATAGCAGCATGTGCAAGAAGACAAAAGAGAGCTGTCCTGTATGTTTCTCTAAGAAACAAGCAAACCCTTTCTAAAACTTCCATGCCCTTCCTCCTCATCGCCCAGGGTGTCCTTTCCTTCATCTGACTCTGGGTTGTAGAATGAGGTGCCTGACAGAAGAGGCTGAGTGCCTGAGGGAAAAGCACTCCCAGGTCCACACAGCTTCCTTTTTTCACCACTCACCAGGCGGCAGGCAAAGACTGACAATACAAATGAACACAAACATGTCTCACAGAAGCCAACAACAGGTTGTGCTGCGATTCGCCAACATGGAACTGTGTAAGCCAGAGAGCATCAGATACTTGGAAATAGCCTTTGCTCCATGCTCATCATGAGCAGTAGCTTCTTGCACAATGGACTTAACAAGCTCCATCCAGTCACTGACAAATCAGTTCCAAATTGCTCAGCTCAAGCCCAATACCAAGCCATCCAGACACTTGGGCACCTTGCGGTACTACTGCTGGGTCCAACAGGAGAGTGTGTCCTGCTAGCATGTTTATCTCCAGCAGGTCCCTGTAGCACTGGGGCAGAAACACGGGAGGAAGAACTGAGGAAAATCTCCAGGCAAAGCTGGGAGAATTGGGCAGGGACTACACACAGACTGGCTGACAGTTCAGGAATGTTTAAAAGTTTGCAAAATGTTGAGGGGGTGGGGCAGCAGCAAGCTGAACTAAGACGGAGCAAACCAGGAGAAGCGGTGACTACAGCAAGCTTTGGGAAGCTGACAGACACATAAACTAGCAGTAATAAACTAGAAGTGCCTGACTTCCAGATGAGGGCAAGCTGATCCTAGTACAGTGGGGGTGGGGCTGGAAGCCTACTTACAGTCCTTCATCCTCAGCATCCCAGAGAGCCCTGGGAATTAAGAGTGACACGTGTCAGTTAGACAAGGGTACTCCCCAAATGCAGGTGGGCTGGCTGAGTGTCAGTGTATAAAGCCATCAGACCCCCCAAACTGTCTCCTTTCGTCCTAGACTTCAGGTGAAGGCCAGGAGTCTGCTACCTCTTTTCCCTGCTGTGTCAGAGCAGCTCTGGACAGAGCCATGCCAGTTGTAGCTGGTAGGTGGGGACCACCAATTAAACGGGAAAGAGAAGGTCTCCAAGAGCAAAGGTGATGGCTTCCCATTTCTTTCCCATATTGCCCTTCGGGATCTCACTCCAAGAGAGTCCCCTCCCACAGAGGCTTGTCTCCATCTGGGCAGTTGTCCCAGGGAGGAAACTACGTCTGCTGATGGGAGTTCTCCATTGACATCACCAGCCAGTCAGTCTTCAGTGGAGGCCCTGGAAGGCACTTGCAAGTTACTCAACAGTCACTGCCGTATCCACTAAATAAATTAAAAAAAAAAAAGTGTGCTCAATAAAACGCCATCCAAAACCAAAACACCAAAACCAAAGACCAGTGGCCGCCACCTGGCCTTGGCAAGATCCTCTGCCATTCAGTTGCTGTGCAGACACATATGAAAAGTGTGCTGTGTGCCAGGCATTGCGTGCTCAGAGATGCTGCCCTGGGTCTCCTTCATAAAAAGGAAACCTATCCGTTTCAGACTTTCCAATTAGCCTTTCAGGAATGGGTCAAGGATCATCAAGCAGGTTAGGAAAGCCTTTACCATGGAAGAGATTAAAAAAATCAAAACAAACAGCCAGGGGGAAATCAGAGGAAACAGAAACAATACAGGGAGGAGAGGGGGACTTCAAAGACAGTCTTGAGGACTGCAAAGTAGAGATGCTTTTTATCCCTGAAACAATAGCAGGAGATTATAAGACAATTTATAAGAACCCTAAGGAGCTCTTGGGATTTAGAGATCTGACTGGCAGACATATAACTGGGATATAGCATCTCAGAGGAGAGGATGGGGACATTTCCCAGGAAGTAGAACTTTTAAAAGGGAAACAGGAAATGTAATAGAATAGGTAAGAGTTTAATGATTCAGTCCATAAAAACTTCCTTCAAATTAATGGTGATGCAGAAGAGACGAAGGGGATTTTTAGATTTAAAAAGCTAACCTCTGAGCAGGGCCCTGAGAGTAGGAAGAGCATCATTGTTTTGTTTTGTGTTTTACCTGATTCAAATGGAAGAGATTTCCGCTGTAGCCAAGTTCAACCCTAGTTCAACCTGTCAGTCAGGCATGGAGGCTCTCAAGACACTGATGTCATGTGCATGGTTTTGGGCACTTATGGAACAGAATATAAAAGGCAAGGCTTGGGGGGGGGGGGGCTCAGATGATAAAGGATGTCCCATGAACAAGAGGAAGAACGTGTTCCCAGTACGGTGACACAGGGACAGTTGTGATGACTGTCTTTGAGGGTTTAGCTCCTTCTCCTGAACTTGAGACATCCCTGCCCCTCTTTACCTCATCACAACTGCTGGCAAGCGGCTCTTGCTGCTTGATGCACCCAGCTTGGCTGGACGATAGCAAACCCTGAGTGCAATCAGAACGGGTAGGCTCAGTAAGCACCATCCACCGGGCAGGATGCACTTAACCATTGAAAAATGAATAGGCAATGTTCAAATGGCTGCCCTTGGGGCTGCTGAGGGGTAAGGGAATGACTGCTGTCTCTTGTTAGAGGTCTTACAAAGATAAGTGACTCTTGGGCTGAGCATGGTGGGTGTATGCCTTTAATACCAGCACTTGGCTGAAGCCAGTCTGGTCCTATACAGCAAGTTTGAGGCCAGCCAAGGTGACCCCCAGTCCCAATCAATAGGTGACTTAAAATTATTTGTGACTGCGCTTCCATAAAGAAGGATACCTCAGGCTTCCAATAGGATGTCAGGATAAGAATCGAAGCTTCCCAAGAATCAGAAGAGTCCAACCAACACCCCGAGCACCCACTGAAGAAGGCGGCAGGCCACGAGCCAGGCCACGGCCCTGGAGAAATAACAGCTCAGCAAAGGCAGGGCTGAAAAGCACGTCCCAGGAGACAGGAGGAACAGGGAACCCCCACCTCCCTTCAACAACTCTTTGGTATCCTATTTCAGGTTCTGGCTATGGTCCGTCTAGGAACTCTTTTTTTTTTTTTTTTTTTTTTTTTGGTGGGGGGAGGGGGAATGTATGTGTGGGGGAGAAGGAAGGGGCAGTAAGACAAGGTTTCTCTGTGTAGCCCGAGTAGTCCTGGAACTTGCTCTGTAGATCAGGTTGGCCCCTAACTCTGAGATCCACCTGCCTCTCAAGTACTGGGATCAAAGGTGTGTACCCCCCACTGCCTGGCTAACTCTTTCCTATAGAACCCAAGGGAGCCTCCTTCTACAAAACTCTGAACGTCACCTGGGGGGGGTCCCACAGTACTTCCTAGAGAGAGTGGAGGTATTACTGGAGAGCTGAGAATTTTGCATCCCAAGTTACTTTGAAATTCACCTATAACGTGAGTTTATGCAAAAACAGTTATAGCACTGTATTTTATATAGATTATGCTCCCTGTCATATTCAGCTAGACCTAGTTTATAGAAAGAAAAAAGATGTTTATATTCTCAGGAACTTTTCTCTCTGGGGCTGGAGAGATGGCTCAATGGTTAAGAGCCCTGGCTACTTTTGCAGAGGTCCTGAGTTCAATTCCCAGCACCCACATGGTGGCTCACAACCATCTGTGGCGGAATCTGATGCTCTCTTCTGGTGTGCATGAAGACAGAGCACTCATATACATAAAATATGTAAATAAACCTTAAAAAAAAGAAACACTTCTCTCCATTTTCTATTCTTGTCACTTGAAGTCACTTCACTCTTTCTACTTCTAAGCTACCCACTGAACTAGGACCAGAGACAGTTCACAACTATAACCCAGAACTGGAGACTTAGGTAGGAGGTTCACAAGTCCAAGGGCAGCCTGGGCTACATACTGAGGGAGTCCCTGATTCAAAAAGGAAGAAAGAAAGAAGGAAAAAAGAAAAAGAAAGGAAGGAAGGAAGGAAGGAAGGAGGGACAAACATCCAAAAAATAGAAAAACAAAAAACAAAAAATCCCAAAAACTAAAAAAAAAAAAAAAAAAAAAAAAAAAACAAAAACCAAAACTATCCTCTTTTTAAGCATTCTTCATTATTATTATTTTTTTAACTTCTGGGTAATCTAGTCAAAAAAGTTTGCATAATCAGTGAATAGGGTTGTTGTTCAAGCACACTGTTTAGTAATTTGGGGCAAAGACCTATCCCCAGAGGAGATGACAGCCTTGTATGTGGAAACATCGAAACTCTCCCTTTGGGAGAGGAAACCTTTGGCTAACAAAGCTAACCAGAAGCTAACCAAAAGCCAGGAGAAAGGTCCAAGGACCGAAGGACTGCTTCCACCGCAATACACACACATAGACACACAGAGACACTCACAGGTTGCCTCTTTACATCCAGTTATTGACAAACCAGTTCCAAATCGCTCCTCCCAGTGAATACAAACCACTTTTTTTTTTTTTTTTGACTTCCCAGGCATGCAAACCCCCAAATAGAAAGTCACAAGCTGTCAGGTAGCCGCTCATTTCTGGGAGGCTGTGGTTAAATTCTCACATTGGTAGATCCAGCCTCCGTATGCACCTCAGGTCGAAAGGCCTGGGCTTTTTCTTTTTCTTTTTTTTCCCCGTTAGATTCTTACCTCCAGTTTCGAAGTCACCTCTAGAAGCTTTCTCTCAGATCTCTTCCCTCAGCTCCTCCGGGAGCCTTGGGGACAGGAGCAGCTGGCCTCCGGGTAATCCGTTGAAGCTGAGCTGAGTGAGACCTGTCATTAGCCCGAGCACCTGCTAGCAGCCCCCGGCACAGGGCAGGGCGAGGCGAGGCGGGGCGAGGCAGGCTTTGCGGGGGACACTGCCCTCCCCAGGTCCCCCGGGCTGTCCTGCAGTCCCAAGCCTCTGCTCCTGCAGGACTTCTCCAATGCTCCTCTCCGCGGGCTACGGATGTGCGGGAGGAGCCCTCCCTGCTCGGCGGGTGGAGGGGGTTATGAAAAGGCTGTAATGCAATCCTAGCCCGACTCTCACTTGTCAAAACTCCACGGCATTCCAGAGTCCTTTCCCCTTCACCCCGTCCTCTGCAGGGAAAAGGAAACCGCGCCCGGAGGGTTGCACGGAGTTTGGGGCTTCTCTTTCAGACACTTTTGTTTACATCTAGAGCGCGGGAGCTTCCTGCGGTGAAAGGGGGTTAACCGCTCCCCCACTCCTTACCATCCAGATACCCCCACTCTGGCTGGAGTTCTCCTACAAGCTAAGAAGCTGCATCTCCTGACATCATTCATTTCATGACTGCTCCTCTTCACCATCAGCAGAAGCCTGGCTTCTTGTGGGGGGCGCATGAACCACCACACCCTCCCAACTAAAATCACAACTATCCTACCCGGCGGGATGTCCGGGAACTTTCCAGAAACTCCAAATCAGATTCCTTCTGTTGGAATAACCAAACTCACCACCCCTGAATTACAATCGCCAGTGACTGCACGGCTAAAGCATTTCCTTTATACCTTCTCCGCTCGCCTGCCCCTCCCACCTTCTGCAGGGCTCAGTCAACAAGTCATCCCCCGAGAGGCCGGAATGGGCTTGGGCAGCTCAGCCATTTCTCCAGCTGCAAACTGATGAGGAAGCCCGACCCACGAGGGCCAACTTGTTTATGTCACACCCACCGAAGGCTTCCTGTCTTAAATTAATGAGAATGCAAGAAGGCTTAGGAAAACAATGTTTGCTTTTCTTTAAAAGTAGGAGAAGGCTGAGGGGACCTCCACTCCGCCCCGCCCCATCATTCCATGGCTTTTCAAAACTTCAATTGTATTTTAGTTCTATGTTTCCATTCCTAACACTTGTTGAAACGTAAAAGCTCTTGCTGTGCCAAACCTCAAACCATTAAGGAACCTTCTGCTCAAACAAAACACGTTTCACCTGGCTCTGAAGGGCTCCAACTTGGTGCTCCAGGTAGGAGTAGAGCTAGGGATAGAGTGAGCTCCCGGGGTTAAATGCAGGAATGCCAGCACAAACCAGCTCACTGCAGCCCTATGCCTCCCTCCTGGGACTTGCACCGACAGGCACACACCCTCCCAGCTCCTTGGACTTGTATCAAAACCTTGTACAGTTCCGCTTCACCCTCTATCTTCAAGCTATCGAGCTCTTCCTGAACATCCCGCAGCCCACGAAAGAAAATGAGCTTCGCAAAGGACAAATCTTTGGGAATTTGATGCGATTAATTATAATGGAGGAAGGCCGCAATCCCCGTACCAATACTGCTACTGGGATGGGTAATTAGAGAATAGGAGAGGCCAGCCCATGTCAAGTCAGGGCTGGAAGTCTGCCCACTCACAGAATCTGCCCAGGAGCACACGGTAAGTAATTACCAAAATTACCAATTACCAGTCCTCGGATTAGGACCCCCCCCCCCAGCTGCTTCATTAAGACCTGCGTTAAGAGCAAAACAGAAACAGGTAGGAAAGCCAGACTGTGGCCTTCCTTCTTTGATAGTTTATCTCAAAATGTGAGTCCCTGTAGCCAACACCACCTGGTGGAGGTCCCTGGAAGGCTGTGTGTCAGGAGCTTTGTGAGCCAATTCCTCAAAAGACTTCATGACTTCAGAAAAGGGTCCTGCATTTCCACCCTTAACAGAAAAGCCTCTGGCTTCCAGACAATCAAACTTTGTAAACTTTTTTTTTCCACTTGCAACTCCTTTTAGCTGGAGAAAGTATATGTATATGTGTGTATCCACAGTCTTGGATATGTAGGTGTATAATTTAGATATACAAATCAAACATTTACTGATAATACAGCATAAAGGAATTCATGAAAACAATTCTTTGGTGGACAGATAATTTTGCCTTTATTAAAGGTGAAAGCAAATCTGTATGCTAATGAGATGGGTTAGCTTGTTTACTTTTTACAGAAAGAATCAAATCTTGCAGGACACTGGGTACCCTAAGCTTTTTCCAGAGTTGTTTGATACGTTATAGTCAGTGCCGAGGCAACTGTTTCACAGAAAGAGCGGGCCAGGTGAGATGGAGAGAGCACATCTTTAATCCCAGCGTGTGGAAGCAGAGGCAGGCAGAGGTCTATGTGTTTGTGGCCAGCCTGATCTACAGTCAGCCAAGGCTATGTAGTGAGACCCCTGTCTCAAAAAAAAAAAAAAAAAAGCAAAGCAAAAAATGTAGTATTAAGATGGCAGAAGTATGTTTAGGGTATTTCAGAAGTTACTGTAAGTTCTGTCCTAATTCCAAACCATTATTCATTTAATTTTATTTTCATGAAACTCAATTTTGCAGCTTAAATGATACGTTTTAAAAATCAAACATTTTAATAGAACCTAATCCAAAAACATACTATTAATTTGATACTTATAGTCTAAGAAATGATTGTAGGAAAATTTGCTCTGTTTTCTATAATTGAACCATTACGGTTATAGACAAGCAGGAAGCTTTGTAGAGTCAAAACACTGCAGTTCTTATCATAAACAGCCTGGATGGAGGTGTGTCAGCAGAGTCGTCATTGTCTCGTGTGTCACACACACACACAGTGTAGAGTGCTTGTGTTACCATGTCGTATGAAGTGTGCTGGGAATACAGGTGAGTGTAATGTGCCTTCAGTCCAAGAAAGGGGCCCTGAGTTGACCTCCAGCACCTATGTAAAAAAACAAAACAAAAAACAGACCGCAGACATGGTAGGATGATGGGACTGCAGACTGAGACAGGAGGATTCCTGGGTTTGCTGGCCAGCCAGTCTAGCCTAATTGGCAAGCACAGGTCCCAGGAAAAGACTCCTCAAAAAGCCAAGCTGGACAGCTCCAAAGGATCGACACCTGGGGTTGCCTTCTGACATCCACATGCATGAACACACACATACACACTCACACACATACACACGTATTTACACACACACCCATACATTCACACATGCACACATCCACACACATACACTCACACATATACATACATTCATGCATACACACTCATACACACACATACATACACATACACACATATTTACACACACACACACACATTCACACACATGTACATATTCACACACACATCCACACACATATACATATTCACATACACTCACACATATACATACATTCATGCATACACACTCATACATACACATACATACACGTACACACATACACACACATTCATATATATACACACACAGTGGGGGTGACAAGGGATAGCATTGGAGAACACCAAAGATACACTGAAGTTGCAAGATGCAACCCAGGCAACCTCCTCAAATTCTTTGATTTTGAATTCATTTTGGACACTAAGTATTAAGAAACCTTTATTATTTCCAAGTTTTCCACTTCCCTGCATTGTGTTATGATGAGGTCATGACCCACAGGTTAGGAAAGTTGGGGTATCATGGACATTTGCATTCCCTCCCTTCCTCTTTCCACCTTTCCCACCCAGGTGGACATTTTGTGGGTACACCAGCATCTTTTCACAAGACATTTCAGTATCCTACGAGTTCCACAGGAGCTAAGCTCAACTTGAATTATGATTTTCTAATAATAATTCCAATAGCGCCTTTTCCTTTTTGATTGTCTTTCTTGTTGAGCTTCATGCTTTAGCATCTAGCTTTCTCCACGCTTTCCAATCTGGTACAGAATTTATACTGGGTAAATCCCTGCTGTTTATAGTAATCTACAGTTTCAAGGATAATGCAAAGAAATAGCCCTCTTCCCCACTGAAGATCAGTGCAGGATGTGTACGAGCTAGAGGATTAGCAATTGGTCCACATCTGCATAATGTCTTAGTGTCAGGAGAGCTTTGGAAAACATATGACATTCTCATCAGCCTGACAGAAAGATAGGGACCATGATGGCTGTCCCTCCCTAGGCTTCACTTCTGACTGGAAAAGAGATCAACGGCTCAGTAAACAAAGGAGGGCTTCAAGTGTGCACCATGATTTTATCCTGGATCTGGTTTCAATAATACTTGAAATCTGTGTGTGTGTGTGTGTGTGTGTGTGTGTGTGTGTGTGTGTATACACCCAGAGACTACGAATAACCAGAATCCAAGAGGGAATCACTGATGTTAAGGAAATCCAAAGTAGCTTCAACACGTTAAGGACATGGCTCATTACAGACAGTTTGGGGTTCAGCATGATGGCTGATGACCAAATTGTATCCTCAGGGGCGATAATAAGCAGGGACAGGCACAAATGCGCTTAGTGTCTTGGTTCAAGAGAAATGTAAGTCACGAGATCAAAGCGGGTCATGCACTGACTAAGAATTTGCCTGGGAGATTGACAGGAACCAGGCAACACAGGATTAGAATGGTCACAATGGTGAAGAGCCTCCTTACAACAAAGTGTACTACGGCTGGCTCCCTGTGTCACGATAACAAATTTGACAGCAGACACATTCTTACAAGGGAATACGTTCAGTATGAGGTCCTTTATTTAAAAGAAGATGTAGAGACACTGGAAACATTCCAAAAGAGAACCGAAATGATTAAGGAGAGAGAAAAATAGAACCAAGGAAATCAAGGTTAAAGGACCTGGAGTTGTTTAGTCTGTGTGGAATGAGCGCCTCGTGCAAACTTAACAGAAATCTTCTATAAAAGAGGATGCAGGCCAGCTGTTCTCCATCTCTACAGAAGACAGGAGAGGTAAGAGACTAAATACACCATGAAAATGTGGGTTAGCTATAAAGAAGACATGCTTATCCTAATACACACCAGCTTAATGTAAGAACAGCCTCTCATTACATCCCTGATAATCTTCACTCAGCAGCCCGCCATTCTGAGTGAGTCTTGCATGATTATTAGTCTTGCATTGAAGAATTGCCCCAATTCCCTGCTAGGACTGCTAGAACCGAAGTTTCTCAGTTACTCCATCCGACGTGAGAGCAAAAGTCCTGCTGGCCTTCCGTGGCTGTTATGAACTCACGAGAAAAATGCCATGATCTACCCAACCTGGACCTTTGTGTTTGGGTGGGCATCTCTAAGAATCCACCCGTCCTTGTTTACTGAACCTCAGTATATTTAACATAAGTATATTTCATGGATCCACTCACATGTAAACTGTTTATACCTGCAGGAAGCCTAGCTTCACCAACCTAGTAGTTGATGAGAGCCACGAGTTATTAAGCTCTCACTAGTATTCTGTTGGCACTGTGGCCATTCTATTTTATCTCACTTAGGTTCTGCAGTGTCTCTGTGAAGTGGGAGTAATTGCTGGTTTTATGTAACACAAAGAAACTGAGTCACAAAGAGTTTAAGTAACAGGGCTAGTAAATGTCGGAGCCCCAATTCAAGCCCATTTAGTGTGACTCAGAAGGGTGTGCTTAATTACCATGCCTCCGCTTCTCACCATTAAGTGTTCCTTCCCTTTCAGTGGGAGGCATACTGAAAACAAAAACAACGAACCCCAAGGTGAGTTCAGACCAAATCTAGAGAATGAAATGGTCTTTCCCCCAGTACAACCGTGGAAGGGAAAGATAGTCCCTGACAAAGAAGGTACCTGATCATCCAAACAAAATAAAACAAAAAACCTAGAGGCTGGAGAGATGACTCAGCAGTTAAGAGAAACTTGCTGCTCTTGTAGAAGACTGGAGTTCAGTTCCCAGCACCTACATGGTGCCTCATAGCTGTCTATTAGCTCTATAGTTCCAGAGAAGCTATGCTCCCTTCTGTCTCCATGGGTACCACATTGTGCGCGCGCTCGCGTGCACACACACAGTGTACAGATACGCACGTAGGCAAAGCAGTCATACACATAAAATAAAATAAATAATCTCTAAAACTGGTAATCATTCATTTAGAAGTTAAGCTTCCATAACTGAATAAATACTAGCGTGTTGTATTCTGAGGCCCTAAGACAACTTAGAATTAGAAAGAAATTCCCAGGATGCAAGGCTCTTGACAGTCATTTCCTAGGCTTCTTATCCCACATCCTTTATTAGGTTTCAAATCCAGTGGTGTCTTTTGGTTTAGCATCCATGAGAACACACAAGACTGGGTCACGTCTTTCCCAGTGGCGGCTACTTTTAGATCAAAACAGGCTTTGTAAGGAGGCCTATTGAGTCCTGGTGTTTATCAACAAGGGATGAGTCACATGAACGAAACAGACATCAAAATGATTTTTAGAAACGCAGATGAACTTCACTTAAACACAAAATAAAAAGCCTTGATCCCACTCACTCCTAACGGCAGATATTTCCCATTAGGACAATTTATCCTGAGTTTATAAACAGATAGAGGCATCACTAGACAAGTGTTTGCTAGCACATCTAAACCTTATGTAACTATAAAAAGCCCGAGAGAAACAGCAAGCGGAAATTCCCAGGAGAAGATTCCCCAAGATCCCCAGCCACATCCAGGCAGTGAGCTTTCCATAGATACAAAGTCAGTGGCTGTCCCTGAGCCAGGTTCTAGAAGAATCCTCATGATTCTGACAGAGAACCCATTAACAAATGATACCCATTAACTAACAACGCTAATACTCCCCAGTCAGCTGGCACAGCAAGAAGCGTGGTGACTTACTGGTGCTCCCAGATGTAGTTGACTGGAGCGTGAATCAGAAAGGTCTTCAGTCCGTGTGACTATCTGGATAGATTCATGAGTGGCATCTCAAGAGAGGCCCACACTGTCTCTTTCTCCCTTTGAAACCTTCCTGGGAATATGGTGTCAACATGACTCCTTGTAGTTCTCACAGAGGTACTCAGCCATTTGCAATGGTAACTGACCCAAAGATAACAACCTGTGATCTTTCCATGCATATAGTAAGGGGGACTGTGGGTGCCTACAGGACATCTTTGCAGGCTTTCATTCAAGAGCAAGAATTGTTATTTACAGCAAGAATTGTGATCTCTAGTGAAATACAACAGAATCAAATACAAACCACCTAGTTATCCATTGGATACACAGTGCTTGATACCCAAACCTTATCTTGTGCCAAGGCCACAGTCAGAGAGACTTATTGATTTTAGACCTTAGGAGGGTGCCTGCCTCACTGTACCAGTCAACCTGGTACCCACAGAATCGCAAAGACCATTCTGATGTCTACAGAAAGTGTTCCATGGCCTCCCCAGCTCCCAGCTGGCTGCTATATCTCTCTTTTGAACACACTCTCTCTCTCTTTTTTGGGGGTTTTTTTTTGGTTTTTTTTTTTTTTTTGGTTTTTCGAGACAGGGTTTCTCTGTGTTGCCCTGGCTGTCCTGGAACTCACTCTGTAGACCAGGCTGGCCTCGAACTCAGAAATCCGCCTGCCTCTGCCTCCCGAGTGCTGGGATTAAAGGCCTGCGCCACCACACCCGGCTTTTTGAACACTCTCTATCACTTGATTTTCCAATAAACTCACTGTAACTTACTTGGTTCTTCTTCTCTCCAACATTCATCTCTGAGGGATCTATGTCTCTTCAGAGGTATTATGGAAAAAGAAAATTTCAATCCCACACCTATTACCCACAGAGCTTTGGTTGAGTTACTTAACGTTTCCGACTCTCATGGTCAAGCTCCTCTATTTAGGCTTTTCAAAGGAGGAAGATTAAAGTCAGAAGTGCATATGGAGCGTCTGGGATGACATCTGAGAATGTAAGCCTGGGGCTCGCGCTCAGGACCCATTTTGCATCTTTCCCCCACTGTATAAAAGACGTTAATATCTGGAGATGTTTCTGTAGTCATAACCACAGGGAAGAGTGCTTCTAGCATCTAGTGGGAAAGGGGTCTGAGATGCAGCTACATATCCTCCGGAACACAGAGCAGATCCCTCAGTGAGTTCTCATTTCAAAGCATGAAGGGTACTCCAGCTGAGAAATGATGTTGTGAGCCCTTAAAAAGCCACGGAAAGTCTAAGCTTTCAGCCTCTTCCTTTCGTTCCTTTCCTACCACACAGCACCAGCACTAGGAGGTCTCTCAAGCTGTGCTATATAAGCCGTGCAGACATGTATGTACATGTGCAGACATGTATGTACACTGTACATACTGCATACACTGTAGTTACATGAGCCCTGCTTTGCTGTTGATACCCAAGCTGGGAGGAAAGACCCGGCCACAGCAGAGTCTTTATGGAGTCAGATGACCGCTGTGTGCTGAGCCCCCAAATACTTGTGCCCAGGGTAAGTAGTCCTGATGAATAGTCTTGGTATGGGAACCAGTTAAAGGAACTCTGAGCTGACCTTAGGGGAACTGAAGCACTGAGGCAAAGGGTGCTCCTCCCTGCGGCTTCCTTAGTGACTGCCTATTGTGTTGTGGTCATTCCCTCAGCAATTGTCTGTCCGGTCCAGAGCATCCATGCAAGAGCCGCAAGAGCCAGGAGGCCACGGATGGATCTGTTCAGTCTCACTGACCCACTGGCCCCTCCTACAAAAACCCAACCTGGAACCTTGGTCAGCTTCAACCGAACGAATGCTTGCAAGATGATGGATGAGAAAATGGGGTGGGAGAGGAAAGGACATGCAGCTGTGACCTGGGGACTTCAACTGGTTCAGTCAAATAAAAGGCTGTACTCCCAGATAGCACATAAATCACATTAACAGAAACCAAAGGGGAGAGGGCGATTTCCACCCTCCCCCATACTCCAGACTTGATGACAACATTTTCTATTTCTGCCTTTTACAGCCAGAAGACATGGGTGGTTTCTGTGTAGCTGGGTAGATGAGAAGGTGTGAAGTGTAACTGTCTCCAGTCATCTTTGGGTACCCGGGGGCGGAGAAGATGAACTGCCTACCCAGGACTTGTGCAGACACAAGATTGCTCTCACCACAGTGCTGAACAGGCAATGCTTTCTCTCTAGCTGTTGTCACCTGGGTGACACCTACTCCCCTCTCAAGACTCAGCGTAGATACACCCCTTTCTCCAGGAAACCCGCCCCTAGGACCTTTATAGGGCCTTCCTTGGTTTTTCATTGGTAGCCTCCCTGTCAATCATCGATCTGTTCACTCTTGTAGACTGTATGCTCTTTCAAGGAAGGTCAGCCAGTCTTGTTTATTGTTTTATTCCAGAACCTATCTCTGAGCCTGGGGCAAACAGGCACCTGATGACTACTGGTTGAATGAGTGTCAACCAATTTGGTCAATATTCATTTCTGAATTTACTGAGTGCCTATTATGAAAAAGGCACAGGGATAGGCATGTATTGTGGTTCATAACAGGCACTCAATAGATTCTGGAATGAATATTAACCCAAAATGGTTGACACTCACTTTTTCAACCAATACTCATCAGGCACTTGTATGCACCAGGCACAGAGATGGGTCCTGGGAAAACAACTACTAACTTCCCAACATTGACAATATTGACATTAAAAAGAACTATGGCAATGCTGGTAGGATTGCTCAGTGGGTAAAGATACCTACCCCCCCAGCCTGATGACCCGAGTTCAATCCCCAGGACCCATACAGTAGAGGGAGTGAACCCAGTCCCTCAAGTTATTCTCAGAACTCTACAGGCATTCTATAGCACAGGCATTTGGCACCCCCTTCTCCATCACACACAGAATAAATAAACATAAGTAGTTTCCTGCTAAACTCTATTTGTGTGTTTGTTTACTATTGAGACAGGTATCCCAGGCTAGCCCTAGACTTGCTACATAGCTCAGGATGACCTTGAACTCCTAATCCTCCTGCCTCCCCTTGCCATGTGATGTTATTATAGGCATGCATATCTGGTTTATACCATGCTAGGGATTGAACCTGGGAGTTTGTGCATGCTAAGCAAACACTCTATCAACCGAGCTTCATACATGCCCAGTCCTTATATTTTCTTCTTAATCATCCCTGAACCATGATTCTTGAAGTACAGACGAAGAAAGAAATCAAGCCACTTACACACCTCAATGTAAAAGAATCTCTGAAATTTTACTTTCAGAGTCTATTTAAACAGGCTTGCTGCTTACCGCCTAAGCAAAGGTTGCCTGTACATTCACCCCTGAGCCTGCTGATGGTCTGGAGTGTCCCCACACTCTTCATCTCAGGTGGAATTTACTTTAAAACATTTTGGGCCAGACCGATTTCAAGCAATGCCAACCACATCCTAAGCCCTTGAGGCGGTGAGCTAATGTTTGAAGGACACTTACAGGACTCAGCCCCCTCTGGCTGCCTCAAGCACTTGAAATATCATTATCCAAATCTGCGGCAGAAGGTTTCTGCAGTTACTAGAAGTCAGAAATCTTCTCTTCACCTGTCTAATTTGAGATTGTCAAGGGACTTGGTGAGAAAGGTCTGTAAACACCCCTAATGTTGTTAGCTGGGCTCTATGAGTCAATTTTACCAGCTCCTGCAAGCCAGCTTTAGTTCTATAGACAGACCAGTGTTCCCCCCCCCCTTTCCCACCCCCCAGTGATTCTGTCACTGGAGCTGATGACCAAGTCTGGTGAGTCTCCCTTCAGACCATTGCTGAGTGTTCTGCAGGGTGAACCTGATGAGAAGAAAGGTTCATTGGAGATGACTCCAGCCTAAGAGACGCAGATCCCAGGACGGGTTCTGCTCCTGCTTGCAGATACCCACTGCATCTGGCCAACATTCAGGATTGACTTTCAACACCGATTCACCACCTGGTACTGGGGTCCTAGGTCAGGGATGCACGGTTCTCAACCTCTCCTGGTAATTTCAAGCTATTAATGCTGAATAATGACTAGCTAATCGGCTCAGGTGGGTATGTGACAGGCATTGTCCTACCTTGGTGTCTTAGGAAAAACTCATTTATGTTTCAACACTCAACTCAGAGACTTGCTCCTACCCCCTGCACTGCAAACATTTTCTTGATAAACAATCCCCTGCCCAGGACCTTTAAGAGTTGCAGGTAAGCTGAGATCCTGGCAAGAGAGAGATCACATGTGGAGGTAGGACTCACGTCTTGCTTCGGTGGCCACAAGTGATGAACACTCAGTAAACAGTGTATACTGGATGGCAGAGCTCCCTGTGTACCAAAGTGATTTCTTTTCCTACTTCCCTGTCACGGGTCCCCTATGCCCAGCCAGCACACCTCTTCCCTATCTTCTCTGCCTAAACATTCTCTTTTCTCCGACTCCTTTCTTCATCGTATAAGGGACTTCCAGTTCCTCCCACATCAAGCCCGCCTTATGGTATCAGTAGCGCTTAAATACCATCCCCCCACTCCTTTCTCCCTCTATGGCTCAGCTTACTTCACTACTCCATCTTATCAAAACTTGAGATGAGTTCCAGCTTCCCGAATCCCCACCGACACCCCCTGGAACTTCTCCAGCAATTATTTTACTCGTGGGGAGTGTTTAACCACTCCAACCAGATGTCCTAAATCCATTTAATTATTTACTAAGTATACAATGAAAGGGTCCCCTGACTGAGAGAAATCTTCGTGAACTCTGACTAACCTGACAGAGTCTGTTTTGTTTGTTTGAGATGAGCTCTCGCTATGTTATCCTCACGTAATCTATTGTTGTTGTTGTTATTATCATCATCATTATTATCTCCCTTTTTCGAGACAGGATCTCACTATGTAGCGTGTGGCCTCCAAGTTGTGATCCGCCTCGCCCAGCCTCCCAAGTGCTAGGATTACAGATGTGAGCCATCACACCTGGCCTGATGCAAAATCTCACTCAAACTGCAGCCCACTAATAAGTGTTCCTAACGTCAGTTGGAGATGATCTGATTGTTCTCTTCAGAGACAGAACACCGGTGCAATGTGCAGCTCTGCCCCTGTGTCTGCCTCCCTAGCTTGAACCCCACACTTAAGCTCCCCTTGTGCTGGACCAAAACCAAAACAAAACAAAAAGTACGTTCCAGCCCACAGAGGTGTTTGGCTCTGCTTGGCCCCTGAGAATTGTCTCCGAACAGAGCATTGTCAGATGAACCCATTGCAGCTGCTGTGTGACCCTGCAGGCCTGGCCTGTGCCCAGTCTTTCCAGGTGGCTCTAATAGCGAGCACCACATCCCTGCAAAGGGTCTCCTAGAAACTCTTAAGTAGATCTAAAGTTACAGAGTATGCCAGAGGCTGTCCTATATCCCTACAGACATGGCTAGCATGTCTGGTGCCTGGGTTCGTTCATGTGCTGGCAGAGAAAATACAGGGACTCAGTTAAATTTAAATTACAGATGCAAATACATATATTTCTATTCCATCTCCTAAATATTACATACTAATTTTTTAATTATTGACTAATCTGGTAATATTAGTTTGTACCTGCTATTTGGCTTTTTATAAAAAGCTCTTTTACATTCAATAGGTGAGTAATTTAACACACACACACACACACACACACGTATAATGCCTTGTTAAAAATCAGAAGCCTTACCATCAAACAGACAGCATACACCAGCTGATATGAGGCCCTCAACACGCATACAGTAGAGGACTACTGGGTCTGTGTTCATTCAGAGATGATGCACCTAGCCCTCAAGAGACTGGAGGCCCTAGGGAGTTTAGAGGTCAGGTAGGGTGGGGAGGTGGGGGCACCGAAGTAGAGATGGGGTGGGGTGGGGAGGAGGTGTGGGATGTGGAGCAGTCGGAGGGTGGATGGGGAGGGGTGGAGAATGGAGTGTAGAAAAAAAATCAATTACAAATAAAATTAAATTAAAACAAATAAACAAACAAACAAACACCCAGAAGCTCAGTAGTTAAGAGCACTAACTGTTCTTCCAGAGGTCCTGAGTTGGATTCCCAGCAACCACATGGTGGCTCACAACTATCTGTAATGAGATCTGATGCCCTCTTCTAGTGTGTCTGAAGACAGCTACAGTGTACTCATATACATAAGATAAATAAATCTTAAAACAAACAAACAAAAAACCAGAGGCCTTGAAAATAGCCTTTGTGGTATCTTTCACTGATGTCTCCCTACAAGGAGAGGGTTAATCACTTTCTCTACAACTGAGTTGAAGCCCCTCACCTCTCCCTCGCCTTCCTCACTCAGTCTGTAATTCTCTCCCCTTGCCACTCCTTTTGCATCGTTAAGTTCAGCCTCAGTAACCCTTCTTCTCTTTCCAAGTAATTACCGTACGAACGTGAGTTTAACTTTGCCTTGCTCTCTTACACATCTCCTGGAACAAGTCACTGAGCCACATTAAGGAAATCTGAACAGGTGTGGAGCACCCCCAATCCTTCTGACCTCAAGAACCAGGTTCCTGTTCCTAACCACTTGGGGCTCTCTAACCCCAGGATCTCTGATCACACCCACCACTGCTCTCCACCCACTAGATCTCTGATCACACCATCTCTGATCACACCATCTCTGATCACACCATCTCTGGTCACACCATCTCTGATCACACCCACCACTACTCTCCACCCACTAGATCTCTGATCACACCATCTCTGATCACACCATCTCTGGTCACACCATCTCTGATCACACCATCTCTGATCACACCCACCACTACTCTCCACCCACTAGAGATTTCCTACTCGGAGAGAGCAGAGGTGAAGCTTTGAGTTATTTCTATCGAATGAAAACCCCAGGTTTTTCTCCAAGCTTCAGGAAGTAACCTCAACCGATTGAAGTCATGTTGTTGACCCACAGCGCTGTACAAAGGACCAACCTAACTCTACCTCAAGGATGATGAACCCATGTACAGATGCACTCAACGGGAAAGGGTCTAGCGGGGGTCATGCAAGGTAACCAGGACTGCATGTGAGAGCGCTGCAGATAGAAGGGGAGTAAGCAACAGCTGGTGCAGTTCTAGGTGGGGACCTGGCGAGGGAGGACATCGTGAGAGCAGCAAGAGTTGTTACTGTTCCAGGGAGGTGGGAGCACCTTGAATCATCATGAAAACACTGTTAAAGGCAGTCATGGTAGTAAAACCCTGCGTGATATCATGGCCATTAGTAAGATGTAGTAATTGGTAGTAAAAGTAGAGTGAGCGTTCATTAGATAGCCTAATAAAGGGTTTCTATCATGATACGAGTATCATCACTTTCATCTGGCCATCTTTGCACCCACAAGGAAGGAACAGCACGTATCATTACACCCACTCCTCAAGGTGAAATGCAGCCACGAAGATGGAACTTCTGGGGCCACTGGGATGGCTCAATAGGTAAGAGTGCCTGCCGCACACACCTAGTGACCCGATATCGATTCCCAGAGCCCATATAAAGGGGAAAGGGGAAACTCCACAGGAACGCCCTCTGATACAGGCACTGCAGCATGTATGCTCAACCCCACTCTTCAGCTTTCTGACCTGGGTCTAGGGTACCTCCCTTGTCCATGTGGGATCCAGCAGAGCCTGGACAGGAAGCTGCTTTGAGACTTGTCTCCATACCCAGAAAGAATGTGCTATTGATGGGGTGCTGGGCTGCCAGGGCAAGTCTGAAGAAGAAGGATTGGGTTTCTGACCTCCTTCGCTGGTCTGCATTCTCTCATTTATACCTGAGAGTAACACAGTTACCTTGTAGAGGGGCCGTGAGCTCCGATGTGCTGGCGCGTTTAGCCTGCCGGCACCTAACTGTAAATGTGCATACGTGTCTGTTTGAACAATGACTATAATGGTGGGTTCAGAACTCAGTTGTGTAAAGGATTCAAATATATGCAAATCCTCACCACAACAGGATCGAGATGAAGGGGAAACTGGTAGTCTTCCAAAGCTACCACAAGGCATCTCAAGTTAGATGCTTTCAGAACTGACAAGAGAACGTTACAAGTTAATAACAGCTTCCGTTCACTGAGTGTTCATTGTGCGTCAGGCACAATGTGTGATGAGTCTTCACATACATATCTTTCTCTAATTCTAGATAATGTTTTCTTTATTCGCTTTTATATAGAGAAACTTTGGAGCTAAGAAATTGTACGAAGTCACACAGTTCATCTGTACTGGGGTCAAGGTTCATCAGGTTCTTAAGGGTATAGAGACCACCAAACCCTATCTATAGATAGATGGATAAATACTGTGTATATTTGTCACTATGTAAGTGTCCAATTTAGAAGAATAGTCACCTAGCACATCACCACGGCGGGATGGCTTTTTCTTTATGCTTTCCTGTATTGAATACACACTACTTTGTAACTGAAAATGTTTGTCAGTTGCTAAGCATGGCAGGCCAAACCTGGAATCCCCGTACTCAAGAGGCCGAGGTAGGAAGATTGCTATAAATTTGAAACCAGCCTGGGCTACATAAAGAATGTCAGGCCACCACTTGAGATCCTGTCTCAAGCAACCTAAAAACAAGCAAACAAATCTACAAAATATTTCTTATTTTGACAGCAAAATTTAATAATCAAACCAAAATGGGGTTTCAAAAATAGGAACACAGGGACTGAAGAGATAATTCAGTGGTTCTTACAGAGGAACCCCAAGTTAGTTTCCTGGAATTCATATCAGGTGGCTCACAACTGCCTGCAATTCTAGTACCAGATGACCTGACACCCATTTCTGGACCCATGGGCACCTGCACTCGCATGTGCATGCACCCCACCCTGACACGTACTTTTTTAAAAAATAGGAAAATGACTATTCCTTGGATGCATGGGAAAGTTCGAGCAACACTATAAATATTCACAGCATACGCAAGGTTCCTATAATTAAGCCCGCAGGGACCACCACCCCTCAAGAAACCATCACAACCAATGAACTTCTTAGGAATAAAAACTATATTTCTCTTTGTTCCCTGAAAGCTCAGGTTTCATGGCTCTCTCTTTGGGGCAGTAGATCTGAGTTCTAAACCTTGAACTTGCTCATGGTTACAGCATCAATATTAAAACCTGTGGCCGTTGTTTACAGAATGTTCCCTTTGCACTATTATTTATAACTTAAGAGCCAAACGCCTGTCTTCTCCAGCCACTGCTGAGGTCAGAATCATGGAAGTGCATAGCGGTAAACATCTGTCTTAGCTGTTCCAAACTCTCCAGCCTTCTTAAGGAGATCTGCGATGATAAATGAAGACGCTGGCAGCCTTGTGAACAGAACGGAGTCTTCAGAGATGACCTCGGTCGGGAAGGCAAGGAAATGAAAGCAAATACAAGAACCTCAAATGTGATGACCTCTTCCTGTTTTTCTGAAGCTGGTAATGATGCTGGACAAGGTGCAGGAAGTCCTGTCCCCAGAGCAGGGCCTCCACCTCTTTCTGCTGGGAAACTCTCTCAAGGGTCCTCTCAGGTGAAGTGACCTGGGGTGGCTGGAGGCAGGTGAGACACCAAGGCTGAGGCGGCTTCGGTTCCTGCCTCCCCAGACTGCTGGGTATGAAGCTATGGTTATGAAAGATTAAATAAACCAGGCCTCTGGGTGTGCACAGCCATACCTTTGGCACAGCTGGCCGGCCTCCCTGGGACGGAGATGTTCTGACTGTGCTGGAACAAGAGGGTGGCAGGGATCTTCTAGTCAGTTTGCATTACTGCTGGGATATTACATCCATGGGAATCCACCACTGAGAACCCCGGGGGGGGGGGGGGGGAGGACAGAGATACAACTTGAGCTCTTTTGTCTTTGCTTTTACTCTATTTTTAAAGAACAATGCCCTCAGCTGTAGAAGAGTCACCTGCACATTCGTGGGCCAGTTCAGCCCTTTGAACTTTGTTTTTCTTGTTATTGTCTTACTTTTAAAAAGTACATTTACATAGTGTGCGTGTGTGCACATGCACGTGTGAGTGTTCATGTGTGCCGCATCATGTGTGTGGAGGTCTGAGGACACTATGTAAGGTCCTGGGGATCAAACTCAGGTCACCAGGCTTAGTGTCAAGCATTTTGACCCCACTGAGCCAACTCATTGGCCCTTGTTGATTTTCTTTTTTTTTTTTTTTTTTTTTTTTTTTTTTTCCATTTTTTATTAGGTATTTAGCTCATTTACATTTCCAATGCTATACCAAAAGTCCCCCTTACCCACCCACCCCCACTCCCCTACCCACCCACTCCCCCCCTTTGGCCCTGGCGTTCCCCTGTACCGGGGCACACAAAGTCTGCGTGTCCAATGGGCCTCTCTTTCCAGTGATGGCCAGAATTTTATTTTTTTTTTTTTGCATTTTTTTTAAAGATTTGTTTATTTACTATATGTGTGTACACTGTAGCTGTCTTCAGATACTCCAGAAGAGGGCTATCAGATTTTTGTTACAGATGGTTGTGAGCCACCATGTGGTTGCTGGGATTTGAACTCAGGACCTTTGGAAGAGCAGTCGGTGCTCTTAACCGCTGAGCCATCTCACCAGCCCTTGTTGATTTTCAAAGTCAAAAACAAACAAAACAAAACAAAACAAAACAAAACACAGGAGTTAGCTTTTAAAGTCTTCTGGACTCTGCTTCCGGAGCTGCGAGGCTGTCTCTGCTATTGGATTGCTGTGCTTACACAGAGCCCTGTGGACGGCGCTTCTAGCTCACAGTGACCTTGAGCGAGCTGAGTGGCTTATCACTAGCTAAGGATGACCTTGAACTGATGATCCTCCTGCCTCCACCAAAAGTGCTGGACCCTGTGCTCACGTTGTCTCCTTTTCTATCTTATCCCTTCCACCTTCGGTCTCTAGACTTACTCTGTTTAGTCTGAAAGATGTTTTTCATCAGCTGGGTTTGACGAGCAGCAGAACCACTGGGTGCAATACTCAGCAATGAACTTGGGACAGGGATCCTCACACAATTGTGGGAACTAGGCTAACAGTCAACATCAGGGTGCTGCTGCCTCTAGGGTCAGTGGGTCAGGCAACTGGGAAAGAAATAACAGAACAATGGAGGACAGCCAGGAGTGTCCAACCTGTGTGAGGGAGGACAAGCTGTTATCCCAGGGAAAGCCAGGAGCCCCACTCCCTGCCTCAGCCTCTGGCCCCACTGATTTTGTAGAGCTGCAGCTCGTGTCCTTCATGCAGCACTGAACACCCACCAGGCTTCCGGAACCTTCAGAGCAGCTTAAGGAGCCAGGGGGATAAAGAAGCTACAGGCCCAGCTCCTGGGTCTCCCCGTGCCTTGCCCTGGCTCAGGGGTCAGGAGAGCTCAGGAGAGCTCAGGAGAAGACAGGGACGTGGCTCAGATAGCTCCAGCCCCACTCCACAGAGGTGAGTCAGCAGACACTAGTGCCCTGTGCCTAGATGGCCCTTCTGAGCAAAAAAGATGGCTGCTACTTCCCTCACACAGCAAAAGTCCCTCTAAGTGACTGCACTAGGGACTTTTGGAAATCATGGTCTAGCTTGTTTAATTCAATCCAAAACAAACCTTCTTCTCGGCCTCTACCTTCAAGTTCCGACTTCTTGTAGTTGAGGGCTGCTTAGGGCACAAAGAGGGGAGCTATGAGAACCTGCCTAATCTCTAATGCTTTCAGGGTAGGGGGTGTCAAACCTTCCTGTTAAAGGGCCAGGACAGGAAGTACCATGGCCTTCTAGGCCACATGTGATTTCTGCCTCAGTTTTCTGTGACCTTTTGAAATGCAAAAGCCACACTAGTTGGTGGGTGGTAGCGTGTGACAGTAAGCCCCCAGGTGGGGTCTGGAAGTCTGGCTGCTCCTACTGGCTTTGACATCAGTTCTCTGGAACCTAGAGGAGCCCATCAACTGAGGGGCTATAATGTCTACTCAGCAAACTGTGTGCTGGACTAGTTCACTCTTAAGAACACACACCAAGCCAGGCAGTGATGGCGCACATCTTTAATCCTAGCCCTTGGGAGGCAGAGGCAGGCGGATTTCTGATTTCGAGGCCAGCCTGGTTTACAGAGTGAGTTCCAGGACAGCCAGGACTACACAGAGAAACCCTGTCTTGAAACAAACAAACAAACAAACAAACAAACAAACAAAAAATTCTCAGCAGACTAGGCGAACTTCTGTAAATAGGATTCCTACAAGTGATGGGACAAGCCTTTGCCTACACCTTCTCTTCGATCATCAGAGTGCCATCTTGGTAAAAAGGCACTGTGAATTGATAAAGTTGTGTAAAGTTCTCTACTCTCCCCCAAAATCAATAAAATGTCTACTAGTTTATACAGAACACGGAAGCGAGCATATAAGGACCAACAGGATGTGTGGGATGCTATTTCAAGACATACAAGTCAGACTGGAGAATTAGGGGTACCAGTGATGAGCCCTCTTTGTCAACACAGCAGATGAAAACTCACTTAGCACACTATTTCTATTTATTTTGAGGTGGACAATAACAGATATGCCTGCCAAACTATGATCCAGGAAAGTTTATGACAACACTCTCAATGACTGATGTGCCTGACAGAAATAGTAACCAAATATAGTTGCTTCACCGTCTGCCTAGACACAGTGTTGCCTAGTTCATCCAGGATTCACTTTTGAGACAGTATCTCATTTCGTCCAGCCTGTGCTCAGACTCACTATGTTGCTTAGGCTGACTCTGGACTCCTGATCGTCCTGTCTCTACTTCCTAACTTCTGACATTGCAGGTATGTACCACCTTACCCCCGACCTGATATTAAAACAAATCACGCATACTACTCCATACTGGGAAAATGAAAAATATGAGCTAAAACAATGTAGCCTGTCTATTAAAGGTGACCTTTTCAGATGTTTATTATAGTAGTAGAAAGATAACATGCTTCCATTGAAGAAGGAACAGTTAGCCAGAGGGTGGTGGCGCACGCCTTTCATCCTAATACTTGGGAGGCAGAGGCAGGTGAATCTCTGAATTCAAGGCCAGCCTGGTTACAGAGCAAGTTCCAAGACAGCCAGGGCTATGAGAAGGAGAAGAGGAGGAGGGCAAGGAGGAGGAAGATGAAGAAGAAGAAGAGGAGGGCGAGGAAGAGGAGGAGGGAGAGGAGGAGGAGGAGGACATTTTATGATGTGTGCATTTTACCCTAATTTCAACAAGTAGGGTAAGCACAAATCCAGGGTAGCTCATACCTTTTACCCATTCTGGAGACAGGATTGCCAGGAGTTTTGGGCTAGCCTGGACTATATAGTGAGACCTCTATTTCAAAATAAAACCTCTGGGGACTATATGTATCATTAGCATCTGGGAGATCTTCTATATCTCAGCTGCTCCTCAGTACCTATAGGCAGGTCTGACTAATCCAGGGAAGCAGTGTTGTTGACACTCATCACTAACCATCAGCCACTATCTGTTTGATGTCCTTGAATGTCTGTGTTTTAGGCTCCCAGAGCCTGTGTCACTGACTAGAGAAGGAAGAGCTCATCTAGGGACAGTTCTGCAGCCATCTCCTCATCTACCTTCAAAAGCGTGTATTTAACTTTTTATCAATGATGCTAGAGAAACAAGAACTGCATGGTCTTGGCTTGGGCTACCGTCTTTAAGAAGCATATACCTAATAGGTAAAGAAATCACAAGGCTGGCACACAACTTTAATCCCAGCACTCAGTGGGCAGAGGCAGGGGAGCTCTGTGAGTTCAAGGCTGTCCTGGTCTACCTGACAAAGGATAGCCAGGGGTTCACAGGAAGACACATTCCCCTCCCCCTTCAAAACGAGGAAGATAAATCTTCTTCTTCTTCTTCTTCTTCTTCTTCTTCTTCTTCTTCTTCTTCTTCTTCTTCTTCTTCTTCTTCTTCTTCTTCTTCCTCCTCCTCCTCCTCCTCCTCCTCTTCTTCTTCTTCTTCTTCTCCTTCTTCTCCTTCTCCTTCTCCTCCTCCTCCTCCTTCTTCTTCTTCCTTCTCCTCCTCCTCCTCCCCTTCCTCCTCCTCCTCCTCCTCCCCCCCTCCTCCTCTGCTTCCTCCTCCTCTTCTCCTTCTCATAGCAAGCTATCATGGTTTTGGGGGTTTTTTGTTTGTTTGTTTGTTTGGTTGGTTGGTTGGTTGGTTTGGTTTTGGGTTTTTTTTTTTTTTTTTTTTTTTTTTTTTTTTTTTTTTTTGCGAGACAGGGTTTCTCTGTGTAACCCTGGCTGTCCTGGAACTAACTCTGTAGACCAGGCTGGCCTCAAACACAGAAATCCACCTGCCTCTGCCTCCTCAGTGATGGGATTAAAGGCGTGCGCTACCACGCCCGGCTGCTATCATGTTTTTAAGAAACAGGAACACACACCAGTATTTTTATCTTTGCTATGGCAAAACATCTAAAAAAAATTTCAAAAGAGGAAGGCTCACCGTTTGGAACACACAGTCCACTATGAATGGAAAACCACCATGACTGGGATGGCACTTTCTGTGGCATTGGGAGCATGTAGCCAGGTTCCTCACGTTTGGATCAGGAAACACGCTGAACTACATCCCCTGAGACCTGCCCTCACTGGTTAGCGCCCAACAGTGAGGTCCTATCTTATGCTGCTAAGGTTCCACAACCTCTCACGACAGTGCTATCAACACATGGGCCTGTAATGAACATTCACACCACAGTGGCGTGTCTTTCCACAGTGTGATTACGAATCCATCCACAGACATTTGGGGTGTTTTCTACCTTTTGACAATTATGAAGCATTCTGCTGCAGATACAGCTGTATGACTGTCTGGTCAATCCTCGGCTTTCATTTCTTTAGGGAAATATGCTTAGAATTGCTGGATCACATAGTTTTGTTTTGTTTTTAAAGTCTACCTCTATTTTCTGAGGAACCGTTACGTTAACTTTTATCATCCCAATAACTTACAGAAGTTTAAAAGATAAAAGAATACGAACTAAAATAGAGAAAAAAATTTCATGGATTGGATTCTCATCTTATTTATTATAAAGAAATATTCCTTAAAAAAAAAACAGGGTCAACCAGGATTAGAATATACTGTATAAAACATATTTTCAATAAAAATTAAAATTATTTTCTAAAAATTAATTTTTTACTCATTTTTATTTATTATTTTGAGCACCTTATCTTTGGCCAAACTTTTCATTCCAACTTCAGTTTTTCCCACCGTTTGGTTACTCTTTGTAGCATTAAATCCAATCACTTTGACCCCTCTCTGTTTCCCAGGCAATCACTAGGGACTGTCTGTGTCAGTGTCACCTCCTCTCTCTAGGGTCATCCTCCCTAGAACATCTCTTGACTTCTGGTTAATGAGCTGTGACCAGGAAAAGCACAGGGAGGGAGCTGCTTCCTCACACCTCATAAAGCACCAGGGAAGGCCGTACCCCTGGGAGAATTCCTCAGGAGATGGAACTTCACGACCCACCCACTCACCCGAGCTGGGGCATCCATGGCTAAGTCTCTGAGAAGGTGTATCAGGAAAAACCATGTGTCTCCATAGAAGGCCAGATCAATAGGAATGGGACATTTAGGGCCTGTGCAGATGCCTCATGACAAACCATCTTGCTTCATCCTGGTGGCTTCCAGCCTGCTGATCAAATGTCTTCCAGTCTGGGAGAAACAGATAGAGTGAACTGTGGCTGATGCTCCAGGTCGGGTGTAATGACCGAGGGATTCTAGGAGGGGACCATCAAAAACAATGGGTGTCCCAAATAGGTGAATTGATAACTTCTCTAAGGGGAGGTGTGATTTAGAATGCCTTTAATCCCAACATTACGGAGGCAAAGGCAGACAGACTTCTGTGAGTTCCATATCTATCTGGCTTATGCAGTGAGTTCCAGGACAGTCAAGATTACATAGAAAGACCATGACTCTCTCAAAACAAAATGAAACAACAACAACAACATCAAAATTCTTTAAAATTTTAAATTAAAAAAAAAAAAAACTTAAGAAGTAAAAAAGCCATTAGACCATTGCAGCAAATGTCTTAAGAGAATAATTTGATGGAAAATTGAACACTAGAATTAAATAGTGTTCTTCTCAGACATGTGAGAAGAGAATCCACATTGGCTCTAGATAAGAGAGCACAGCTATCAGGAGCACTTCCCTGTGGTAACTGGAGTGAACTAGTTAGGGGCTGTCTTAGTCAGGGTTTCTATTCCTGCACAAACATCATGACCAAGAAGCAAGTTGGGGAGGAAAGAGTTTATTCGGCTTACACTTCCATACTGCTGTTCATCACCAAGGAAGTCAGGACTGGAACTTAAGCAGGTCAGGAAGCAGGAGCTGATGCAGAGGCCATGGAGGGATGTTCTTTACTGGCTTGCTTCCCCTGGCTTGCTCAGCCTGCTTTCTTATAGAACCAAGACTACCAGCCCAGAGATTGTCCCACCCACAAGGGGCCTTTCCCCCTTGATCACTAATTGAGAAAATGCCTTACAGTTGGATCTCATGGAGGCATTTCCTCAACTGAAGCTCCTTTCTCTGTGATAACTCCAGCTGTGTCAAGTTGACACAAAACTAGCCAGTGCAATTGACCCCTTGTCAACTTGACACACAAAAACATCACTAGTAAGCCTCAACCCTTACAATCTTACAGCAGTATGGAAGTGTAAGCTGAATAAACCCTTTCCTCCCCAACTTGCTTCTTGGTCATGATGTTTGTGCAGGAATAGAAACCCTGACTAAGACAGGGGCCATAGGGAAGAACTCTATGCCGAGTTCTGTTTCCTGCTTTGGACTTGTGTGTGTGTGTGTGTGTGTGTGTGTGTGTGTGTGTGTGTGCGCGCACGCGCCTGCCTGCCTGCCTGCCTGCCTCACTAGAAAGGCAACAAAAACACTGGTTAAAATGATTGAAATTAACTTCCTGTTGGAGAATATGTGATATTAGCCCAAGGTCTAAAGCATTCACTAACAGTCAGCCAGAAACACCAAGGCTGGGGGGCCCCAGGCCCACCCATCCCCAGAGAAGGGTGACTCTGATGTCCTACCCGCCTGGCAGCTCTCTGAGAGCATCTTCTTCAGAGATGACCCTTCTGACTGGATTGTAAGCTGACTCTCTAAGAACAGCTTTATCCCAGGTTGATGAGATGGCTCAAAGGTAAAGTCACTTGCCACCAAGCCTGACAATCTAAGTCTGATCCCCAGAGCCCACATGGTGGGAGACGAGAGCTGACTCCCACAAGGTATCCTCTCATTCCTACTCCCCCCACAAGTAAATAAACCACTGGATGCCCTTGCCCCTTGGTGACTGTTGACTGCAGTCAGTGGCAAAGGTATAACATCTGCAGCCACCCGAGACAAAATCATAAATCATACATCTGATGGAGCTCTTTGAACTGAGCAACAGTGATCAAGGTAACTAACCTCATTTAAAAACTGGGCTAAAATGTGAATTACCATTTCTCCAAAGACATGGCCTTAAGGGCCCAGAGCTGATCCACAGTGCAGCATACCTAGTTGTCAGTACCACAGTGGGGGACCACTCCACTGTGCTAGAATAGTCAGAGAGGAGTCAACAAAGCTAAGGGTAGTAGTGGCACAGTGCCTTGACCCTGGCTAGCATTTGAGAAGCTGACAGGGGAGGGCTGTGACTTCAAGGCCAGTCTGTGCTACATTAGCAAAACCATGCCTTAAGACACTCACTGCACCCCCACAAAGACATGATAACAAGTTTGGACAGGAATGTGAGGAACGAGAATGCTTATATGCTGCTGGTGGGTGTGTCAAATGGTGCAGTTACCATCCCACTTCTGATGCCATTCCTATTTACCTTGCGTTGGCACAGGAGAACTGAAGGCAGGTTTGTGCAAGAAAACCCTGTGTGCTCATATTCATTGCTGTGTTATCTTTAACACTAACCCTATAGCCATCGAGGTGGTTCTGCTTGTAAAGGCTTGCTGCTGAGCCTGACAGCCCAGGGCATCAGTAGAACTAGAGTCACAGAGGGAACCATCTCATGGAAGCTAAAGGAAGCTATCTTCTGACTGCCACATGTGCACTGTGACATGTACACTGTGATATATGTGCACTGTGACATGTGCAGTGTGGCCTGTGCACTGTGGTATATGCAGTCTGGTTCCTCTTAATATAAATGAAATAAAAAAGAAAAGTAAAAACATGGATGGCCCAAATAACCAAGCATTTATCCACTGATGGCCGAGTGGATAAATGCGCTCCTACTTCCCAGAGATCTGTTGAAACACGAAGGGAGAGGAGTTCAGAAACACCGCAGAGTAGAGGAACACAGAAGGCAATAAACTAAGGAAAGCCAAACCACGGCAGACCCCATCCCCAAAACATCCAGACTGCAGAGCATAGGGATAAACGGTAGATGGTGGTTTCCAGGGGCCCAGAGGAAGAGGGAACTGGGCATGACTGGTGTCTTCCCATACATGTGTATGTGTGTGTGATAATATACATATGTGTGTGTGTATTCCTCTTTGAAGAAGTATGAAAATTAGACAGGGCAACTCTTTCTTCTGTGAATGTATATTATAAAGGAAATATTTTACAGAAAGTGAAATATACCCCCAAAAGCTGATATACAACAAAAGCTTACTCCTAAAACTCCTTCATAGTATTGATCACAATTATTTCTAAAATGGGAAGGAAGTCTTCCAAGACACGTCCCAGGGTATCAAGAGGCCCGTGTATCGGGAACATCAGTATTGTCTAATGTGTAGATCCGAAGCTAAAACACAGTAAGTAGCCAGTAAACGTCCTTGCATGGATTAAGACCATAGAGAGGGCTCTCTGCTCCTCCCTGTTCCAGAGACAGCCGCATCTTCTTGTGCAGTGCCAGCCTCGTCCCGTAGACAAAATGGTGAAGGTCGGTGTGAACGGATTTGGCCGTATTGGGCGCCTGGTCACCAGGGCTGCCATTTGCAGTGGCAAAGTGGAGATTGTTGCCATCAACGACCCCTTCATTGACCTCAACTACATGGTCTACATGTTCCAGTATGACTCCACTCACGGCAAATTCAACGGCACAGTCAAGGCCGAGAATGGGAAGCTTGTCATCAACGGGAAGCCCATCACCATCTTCCAGGAGCGAGACCCCACTAACATCAAATGGGGTGAGGCCGGTGCTGAGTATGTCGTGGAGTCTACTGGTGTCTTCACCACCATGGAGAAGGCCGGGGCCCACTTGAAGGGTGGAGCCAAAAGGGTCATCATCTCCGCCCCTTCTGCCGATGCCCCCATGTTTGTGATGGGTGTGAACCACGAGAAATATGACAACTCACTCAAGATTGTCAGCAATGCATCCTGCACCACCAACTGCTTAGCCCCCCTGGCCAAGGTCATCCATGACAACTTTGGCATTGTGGAAGGGCTCATGACCACAGTCCATGCCATCACTGCCACCCAGAAGACTGTGGATGGCCCCTCTGGAAAGCTGTGGTGTGATGGCCGTGGGGCTGCCCAGAACATCATCCCTGCATCCACTGGTGCTGCCAAGGCTGTGGGCAAGGTCATCCCAGAGCTGAACGGGAAGCTCACTGGCATGGCCTTCCGTGTTCCTACCCCCAATGTGTCCGTCGTGGATCTGACGTGCCGCCTGGAGAAACCTGCCAAGTATGATGACATCAAGAAGGTGGTGAAGCAGGCATCTGAGGGCCCACTGAAGGGCATCTTGGGCTACACTGAGGACCAGGTTGTCTCCTGCGACTTCAACAGCAACTCCCACTCTTCCACCTTCGATGCCGGGGCTGGCATTGCTCTCAATGACAACTTTGTCAAGCTCATTTCCTGGTATGACAATGAATACGGCTACAGCAACAGGGTGGTGGACCTCATGGCCTACATGGCCTCCAAGGAGTAAGAAACCCTGGACCACCCACCCCAGCAAGGACACTGAGCAAGAGAGAGGCCCTATCCCAACTCGGCCCCCAACACTGAGCATCTCCCTCACAATTTCCATCCCAGACCCCCATAATAACAGGAGGGGCCTAGGGAGCCCTCCCTACTCTCTTGAATACCATCAATAAAGTTCGCTGCACCCAAAAAAAAAAAAAAAAAAAAAAAGACCATAGAGAGTCAGAGACTGCCTAGGGGTGAGGGAGACAATGCAATCAGTGGATTGCTTACCACACAAGCATGGGGACCTGAGTTCGGTCCCCAGAATCTATGTAAAAAGCTGGATGTGGCAGCATGCGTCTCGAATCCTAGTAGTGATGGGCAGGCAGACACAGGAGGATCCAGAGGCTTGCTGGCCAGCAAACCTTGCATCAAACTGCAAGCAGGGTTTTTTACTCAAATATATTATGAAAGAAAGAAAGAAAGAGAGAGAGAGAGAGAGAGAGAGAGAGAGAGAGAGAGGAGAGAGAGTCTGAGAGGAAGAGGAATGGAGGGAGGGAAAGAGAGAGCTGGTTATTTCAGGCTTAGTGAAGAACTGTCACTTAAGACTGCCAGGGACCCTCACTCCTGCCTTCCCACCGTGGTGGCAGTGAACAGATAGAAAAAGCTCTTTCCCCCTTTGCTCTGGCCCAATTGGAAACCAACACAATAGCCTGAAGAACTGAATGTATGAGGCAGGAGTCACCTCACCTTCTAAGCTGTGGGGTGTGTGTGTGTGTGTGTGTGTGTGTGTGTGTATGTGTGTGTGTGTGTGTGTGTGTGTATGTGTGTGTTCAGGTAATTATCCCATATGAACCAGACACTTTTTCAACACCTCTCCTTTCTGTTTACACCCATGCTCCATTATTTTCTGTCTTTCTAATTAAAAAGGAATACATGTCCCCAAATCATAAGAATTATGTCTCCCTTCGCCGAGTAACTGAAGGCCAACTGAATTTGAACCGCTTCCTTTCACAAGCTGTAACCCCGGGTCTCTCCATTCATTGAAACTAAAAGAAAGAAAAAGCTTTCGTTTTGTTCAGCACCTGTTAAAACACACCAGAAGAAACAAGAACAACCTTTTCTAAAAAGCAATCTACACATGCCAGACAGCCAAGAGACGACTAAGACTGCCATTGTTTAATGTGTAACAGCCACAGAACCGCCTCTTCACCTGGCTAGCACTAGGTGCTATTGTAGGGTCTCACCAAATGGTAGGCAGCACCTTACAGCACATTTCTTACCACATTTCTTGCCCTGCGTGCCATCACAAAATAAACTTAATTAAACAGTGCCCTCCAGAGGCCACTGGGAATTTAACTGTCCTGACAGATTCTGGAAAAAGTCCAAAGAAAAGGCAATTTAATTTTCTTTTGTGTTTATGTGGAGTCAGTACTTGGGCATGGCGTCCCTCGGTGGATGAGAACCAGCTCTGTCTGTCTCCACAGTGGACCTCTGACCGGGGTTAATCTGTTGGCAAAACATCCTTTACGAGGACGAGGAAATATCAAGGAACACTGCAGCTGGGCATGGTGGGAACTGGTGGTGCCTCCCCTGTCCTCCTGGGAACCGTCCCAGGCTGCATGCCTAAGCTGTGTCCCTCTGAATGAGCTGGCTTTCTCTCTCCTGTGACAACTGTGTGCTTTGCTCCAGCGGCTTCTGGGACCTGATTCCATGAGACCTTTCAGTCTGTTTACACCGCTGAGCAGCCTGGCCTTATCCGCTCAACTTAAACTCCCAGGAGACCAATCCAGCTGTCAATCAAGCCTCCAGGCAGGATCAGGATTGAGGTTATCGATCACATGTGGAATGGCCGATAGGTAGAGGTTGGGATGGGGATTTGGAGGTGGAAGGAGAAAGGGCCAGAACCCCGAGGTACAAAACAAGTTAGAATACCCAGCACTTCACGCAAGAAGGGGACTAGTGCTTCAAAGAATGTTTTTCTACTATGCATGAGCCACTGTTTCTAGAGGGTACCATGCACCACTGTTCATGAACTCCTAAACATCACTTCATCTAATCCCCTCAGCCTCCCATAGGGTCCGTCCTGTATCGGCCTTATCTTCACAAGGACCTACTGGCAACAATGTCTACATGTTTAGCGGTTCCCCCCCACCCCAGGCTTATTTCCATTTGAAAGTGTGATCCAAAGCTTAGCAAGGTTGAGCCAAGGTCTAAACCAGAGCTTCATATGCTGATGCTGAGCTGTCAGCATTATCCACCTTCTCTACCCCCCCCCCGGGGGGGGGGCAGCCCTTACAGCAGCTACAGAAACCCCACCAGAACAGATCTCATTCTCAGGGAGATGCAATCACGAGGAAGGTGTGATTCCCGCATGGAGAACAGTGAGTAGAGACTAGGAGGGAATTATTACTGACCAGGTCACTCTTTTCTCTCACTGTGTAACAAATGCCGCGCATGCAGAGGCTTTGGGGAGACACCCATCATTCATGTGTTCAATATGGTTTTTATTCTGTACATGGATGCTTTGTTTGCACACATGCCTTGTAGCCTCAGAGGCCAGTAGAGGGCGCTGGATCCCTGGGACTGGAGTTATAGATGGTTGTGAGTCTCCCTGTAAGCGGTAGGGATTGAACTTGGATTCTCTGGGAGAGAACATCTGCGGAGCCATCTCTGCAGCCCTTGCTGTGGTTCTTAGGGGAGAAATCAAGTCACAGGGTAGACTGGCTCTGCTCAGCAGGGCATAAGGCTGGCAAGGGATGCTGGCTGGGGCTGCCAAACCATCTCATCTACAGCTCAGGCCCTCCAAGATCCCCCTGTGGCTGCCAGAATCCAGTCATTCACACTTGTAGGATTAAAGTCCCATCCCTGACTATTCGCTTGGGTATCTGAGTTCCTTCAGGCCAGATGGGAACACTATCCCGATGCTTTCTGCTTCTGGCTAAACTGCTTGGGGAGGGTTCATGCGATTCGGTGAGACCCCACCCTGACCATTTCACTTTCTTAAAGTCACCTATGCTATGAACTATGACCTAATCATGACATCAAGCTTAGATTCTGTTGCAGGGGCTATGAGGGCCCAGACATGGCACAAGGGTGAAATCTCAGGACATTTTAGAAACCCATCTATCTCCTACCTCCTGATTAAATACACAATGTTAAGCCAGGCGTGGTGGTGCACTCCTTTAATCTCAGCACTCGGGAGGCAGAGGCAGGCAGATTTCTGAGTTCGAGGCCAGCCTGGTCTACAAAGTGAGTTCCAGGACAGCCAGGGCTATAAAAAGAAACCCTGTCTCAAAAAAAAAAAACATAAACAAATAAATAAAATAAATAAATAAACACACAATGTTGTCTACAGGAGTGGGGAGAGGTAAGATCTCTGGGGGGGGGCACTCGAACTGGACTTAGAAGGATGGAATTCCGTGGAAAAGACAGCATCCCCTTGGTGGCCTTAGAAAATGCAACATCATCACTAAGGAGCTGGTGTGGAAAGTGTGACAGGTAAACATTTCAAAAGTATCACAAGAAGTTTCCACTATCAGGCGGTAGAGGGGACCAGTCAGGAAATGACACAGTGCTGCCGGACAGCAGGAGGCACGGAAAGGAAATGTGGGCAGACATGTACAGCCACAGTAAACTGGCTCAGGTAAAAAGATTACTGGTAGGTGGGGTTTTTATAGTCACACTGAAATTTAGAAAGAGTTAAGATATAACTTTGTTGCCCCACGTTCAAAGAAACGGTAGTTGAAGTAAAATCTGAAATCACAGAGAGGAATTTAAAAAATATAATCTTGCAAATAGGCAGGAGGATGTCAGGTCTTTGGGAAGACGGTATCAGTGTAAGGAAAAAGACTGTCATAAAAGAAGCAACAAACTGAGGTTGGGGGAAGTCAGTCAGTGTTAGAGGGCTTGTCTGGAACACACATGGCTCTGGGTCCCACCCCTAGCACCACAAACACAAAGTGACAAACTGACCAAGCAAAACCCAGCCACTCTCATCCATAAAAACCCTTAAAACTTCAAGACAGCAGTGACATTCACTTTTACAAGATTGGAGGAAATTTTAACCATCTGTAGAAAAGGATTAAAATCAGTAACTTCCAAATGCCTATCCAGTCAGTGTTCAGGGTCCTCACTTAGGGGATAAGGACAATAGGTCAGTTAGGTGACCTGTTAGACAAACAAATGAACTGAACATGATTTCTAAGCATCCGGTGGTAATAGTAAGCTGCAGTTATAACCATGAGGCCAGTGCCAAGCTGCACGCCTGTAACCACAACACTCTGGTAGCTTGGGCAGGAGGCTAGTGAATTCAAGGTCAGCCTAGGCTACAAAGCAAAACTCCATCTCAAACACACACACACACACACATACACACACACACACACACACAAACACACATCATACACAGACACCACACACACACACACACACACACACACACACATCACACCACACACTCATACATATACCACTCATACATACAGACACCACACACACATACACACCATACACACACACACAAACACACACATGCACATATCACACACATACACAAACACATACCATACATACATACTACACACATATACGCACACATACACACACCACACACACACACACACATACACTTATATCACACACACATACACACACCACACACACATGCACACATCACAGACACATATACCACACACACACCACACCACACACCATTGTTCCCCCAACCCCTCCTCATAAAACAAGCCACACGTCTATTAAGTAAACTTCCATGTAAGTCAGAGTGTCCAATCTAAACATGCTATGGCACACTATCAATCATGTATTATTTGTAGCAAAATAAATCAGTAAACAATTCATGGGAATAACTTAGTGACAATATCCTTAGACACATTATGTTCATTCCAAAGAACATGACCAAAGAGGCTGACTTGAAAGCACTGCAAATGGAATGCTAATAAGTACAGCACTGAAACCAGAAGAACACTCACTCATGGAGATGGGGGGGTGTTGTGGTGTGGCACATGCCTGCCATCCCAGGACTAGGGAGGCTGAGGCAGGAGGTATGCCTCCAGTTCAAAGCCAGCTTAAAACATAGTATGAAACCCCGTGTCAAAAACAGCCAAACACAGAGGTATATAGATCTCTGTGACCTACTACAAGGCCAGCCTGGACTACATAGTGAGCTGTAAGACATCCCAAGCTACATAGTGAGACCCTGTCTGAAAAAAAGAAGAAGGAATGAGCATTTCATAAGGGGGGTGCTTTTAAATGTGTTTAGGGAAAGCAGAGGCAACCCACAGTCCTTTGCGAAGTCAGGATTTTGCAAGCATTCCTGTGCTAGAAGCTATGAGGGAAACAAACCAAACCCAAAACAAAACAAAACAGTACTTTTTAATTCTGTTAGTGGGGCACCAATTAGTATCATTTCCTGTGGGAGGTAGTCTGCAATAGGAGTAACAAATTTAACATATGTTTTGGCCGTTTTGTTTTTTTTTTTTTTTTTGAGGCACAGCCTTGCTACATAATCTAGCCACAAGCACAGGCTCTTCCTAAACCCAACTCCCAAGTTACAGATGTGCGCATGCACATACACTTACATGTATGTACACAGTGAGTGACATGTGAATGCAGATGGATTGTGAACTTGCTGAGATAGCAAAGATTCAACAACAACAACAACAGCAACAACAACAAAACACCTAGCAACTAATGACTGCTTAAGTCAATGAACTAAGAAAACCTCAGCGCAGTTATAGTTACTAAAGAGGGGAAAACAAAGGGCATGGTCTGATTGGAATCATCTCTAGAATGGTGTGTGTGTGTGTGTGTTAGTGCAGGAGCCCACAGGCGCCAGTATTAAGTGTGAAATCTCTGAAGGCTGGGAGTCTAAGCTTGTGTGTCATCTGACATGGGCGCTGGGGACTGAATTCTGGAAGAGTGACATGTGCTCTCAACTAGAGTCATCTTTCCAGCTGCTCTCAGGCAGGTTTTTAAGGGAGAGAGTGTGAGGGCATCAGATCCCCTGGAACCAGAGTTACATACAGTTGTGAGCTACCTTGGGGATGCTGGGAATCGAACATAGGTCTTCTGGAAGAACAGCCAGAGCTCTTAGCTCTGGAGCCATCTCTCTACCCTCTTCAAGAATTCTTGGAAAGACAGCCCAAGGACGGTAAGAGCGGGACTCTGGCTGGTCATAGCGACGAGAGAATAGGGTTTGGATCCAGGAGGCTTCTCCCTTGACGTACGTCTATTTCTGTCTCAATAGCTCAATGTGAGCATGAAGATCTTTCTGATGCAAACGGTGTTGAGAAAGGAAGTTGGAGATGCATACACTGCAGAAGAAGACAGATCAGGCCAGCAGAAAAGCATTAACTAAGCGGAATCAGGGTAGCGGGGTCAAGGTTGTTCTGGTCTTTAAATCCTGTCTCAATGCTGCTGCTGAAATGAATAAAAAGCCCTGACCTAGGGAAGGACTGGGTATTCTAGGAATGAGTTAGTAATATTGCCAATATGCTGTCCTAAAACAGTGCTCCTCAATTTTCCTGATGCTGCTACCATTTAGTACAGCTCCTCATGTTGTGGTGAGCCCCTACCATAAAATAACATCATTGCTACTTCATAACTGTTATTTTCCTATTGTTGTGAATCATGATGTAAATATCTGACATGCAGAATATCTGATATGCCACTCCCAAGGGGGTTTTGACTCACAGGTTGAGAACAGCTATTCTAAAATAAATAAACAAGACTCTCAGTGAAAAAAATAAAAAATAAAGCTCCCCTGGGAGATGGTTCAGTGGTTAAGAGTAGTTGCCACACTTCCAGAGAACCCAAGTTTGGTGCCAAGGACTCCATGCCAGGCAGCTTACAACCACTTGCAACTCCAGCTCCATGGGCAACACCCTCTTCTGGCCTTTCTGGTACCTGCACACACACAGCACATATACATACAGATACATAAATACAAATTAAAAATAAATCCTTGTAGGGCAATGTGATGCATGCCTTTAATCCTAGCACTTGGAAGCAGAGGCAGGTGGATTTCTGCCAGTTCAGGTTTATGTCTGTAGATTGTTTCAGGCTAGACAGAGTAACATAGTGAAGTCTGTCTTTTTAAAAAATAAATAAATAAATAATGCATCCTCCACATATTAATTTGATTGATGCACAGGTGAACCTCTCTGTTAGACAGATAGTTAGATACTAGAAGTCTTGGAGGATATTGGGGCTGGACCCCTCCCTGAGAGTCCACAGCTTGTAAAACAAAGGACTAGAACAGCAGGCCTTGAATGACCTGAGAAGAATTGAGAGCAGAGTCCTCTTTGTGGTCCTGGAAGGAGGAGGGACATTCTGACCTGCATGCCCAGGAGGTCATTAATGGATAACTATCTATTGGGGCTCCTGGAGTCCTGAGCCTTACACAACTATCATAAAGCAGGAGGCCTTTGATAAAGAATAATGCCACGCTATTGTTTCCTCTGCGAGAGACAATCTAAACAGGCCTGTCGCAACCTGAGCAGCACAAAGTCCCTCAGAAAAGCTGCTGGTGACAGTCTAGGAGGAGATGGGGTAGGGAGAGAATATGCTTAAAATATCTGGTATGAATGATAAAATTAAATTAATAAGAACAATAATAATAATGGCTAGTTGTGGTGGTGTTTGCTTTCAATCCCAACATTTGGGAGGAAAACAGCAAGTGGATCTCTGTGAGTTCAAGGCTAGTCTTGCCTAAATCGTGAGTTCTAGACCAGCAGGGACTACATAGCCAGACCCTTTCTCAAACATAAATAAGTTATTTAATAATATAAAGCCTGTTTGAAATGTATCTCAGGAGAGCCACATTATCCCTTGAGAATGAGCTTTGCCCTACAGTAAACTCTATCCTCTTTTTTAACCTTTGAATTCATTCAAGGGAGCTCACAAGGACAGGGTCGCCAAAGACACTAAGTGTTTGCTTGTTTGTGTGTTTATTCCTTCAAGGTATCTTGTCTGTCTTGGGCTGGTCCATCTCTGATCATTCTTCAAGCATCAGGCAGGACTTTTCAGGAGTGCATATCTGGACTGCCGTGACTCGCCCTCAGGTTTGACAGAGATTGGTTTTATATGGGTTGAGTCTTTAGGGATATCTCTTTCCCATCTGCTCCCTCACAGCTGTCCTTTCAGAGCTTTTGTGAGTAGACACCTGTGTTGGCAAAGGCCAAGGCTTTTCTAATAAATATCGATTCCTTTCATCCTGTCTAACCTCATACCCAGCTCAAGGAAGGGCTGACTGAACGGTTACCCAAGCCGTGGAAAGAGCTCAGCCTCCTTCATCTCCTTCCCCTCCTCAAAGGGGGATGGGGGGGGGAGAAAAAAGTTTAAGTTCTGGAGATGATGCAAAGGAAAGACCACGATCCCCCTGTTAGGGGAGATGGAGGATTAGGCCATCACGGCAGGCCTTGACTATTCATCTGAGTCTTGGAGAACCCCACTTCCCCACACTCCATTATTTTCAACAGTATTAGGGCCACCCAAAAAGTCACCAGTAGTCATGGTTTTTGTTTGTTTGTTTTTTTAAATATTTAAGTAACATAAGTCAAACTCGCATAGTCAAAATCTTTGGAGGAAGATCACATTCAAAATCCATGTAACTATATAACATATGTTTTGTTTTATTTTATTTGTTTTTACAGTGGTAGGGAGTTGGATCTGGGGTCTTGATGAATGCCAGGAAAGTGAGCTACCACTGGGATACAGCCTCAAATTGTTTTTGAGGCTATCAGCTGTCCTGGAACTCACTCTGTAGACCAGGCTGTTCTCAAAATCAGGGATTCACCTACTTCTGCCTCCCAAATTCTGGGATTAAAGGTGTGTGCCACCATGCCTGACTGGTTGTAGTTTAAATTGTATACACATGGGTCCTTACAATACTGGCCCTTCTCAAAGCTACACAAAGTGAACAAGGAAAGATAGAGCCTTGGCTTTCTATTTCTGTGAAAGCCAGGCTGTGAGGTGTCTTGCCTCCCTTCAGAAGTCTCTAAGAGAGGGTAAGAGGTAATCCAGGCACCAAAGCTTGGATTTCAAAGACCCTCTTGTGAAAGAAAAATTGAAAATCACTTGGGGACATTTAGTACCCAAACATGAGAGAACAGAAATGCTCAAACGCGTTCAATACTCAAGTAAGAAAGGTGAAGCAGAAGTCAGCCTTCCTGCAAAAGACTCAGAAATGCCCACGGGGGAGGGTATGAAGTCAGACAGTAGTACTTTAATCACGCCAGATGCCTCCCTCCTTATGCTTCCTAGTGACAGCAATTCCTAGAAGTACTTCTAACAGTTTAGAAGTGGGTATCTGAAGTGAGGCATTGGGGGTTTCCTCTTCCTGGGTGGGAGTGTATGGCCGCACCGGCATTCAGTTCCAAGTCAGGTATCAGCGAAGCAGGTGGTTGGAAGGAAAGGAAGCACATCTGCATGGTGCGCTGCGTCACAGGCGTCTGCATGGTGGGCTGCGTCACAGGCATCTGCATGGTGCGCTGCGTCACAGGCGTCTGGATGGAGCGCTGCGTCATGGATGTCTGGATAGAGCGCTGTGTCATGGATGGCTGGATGAAATGTTGTGTTACTGGCATCAGGATGGAGGGCCATATCACGGGTGTCTGCATTGAGCAGTGCATCACGGGCGTCTGGACGAAGTGTCATATCACAGGATAGAGCACTGTATCAGAGAAAGTCTCCCATCTCATATCATCTCTTCCGTCCCAAAAGCAAGTGGACCCAGGGCTGGGGATGAAGCAGGCATGAAAGCCTGGGTTCAGGCCCCAGCATCACATCGAGCAGGCCTGGCAGTACATGCCTGTGACTCCAGCACTCAGGAGGCAGAAGCAAGAGTGTCTGAAGTTAGAGGTCAGCCTCTGCTGCTATATAGTGAGTTTGTGATCAGCATGGGCCTGTCTCAAAAGCCAAAAACAGTGGACCCTGAAATGTCACTCAATAAATGCCTGTTGATAAGTGTTTACAGACACGGCCAGCTTTTTCTAAGAACTCACTCGATTAGTCACTATAACGCTAGAGACTTGGTTACCTGATTTACCTTAAAAGAAATTTCTGGTCTAGGCAGTAGTGGCACACCTTTAATCCCAGCATTCAAGAGCAGAGACAGGCTGAGTCTGTGGCTAGCCTGGTCTACAGAGTGAGTTTCAGGACAGAGAAACTAGAAGCTGGCGTTAAAGACTCTGGGGACTCCTTTATTCATCTTGAAGAGCCCAGCAGGGTGGGTCATGCAATCACTGTCTCGTCTTCTGTGGGAACTGGGGGGAAGGGCAGGAATGAAAGTTGGGGAAACAGCACATTTTGGTGACTCAGTATGGTTCAGGAGGGGCGACTCAGCAGAGACCTCAGCCTGAAGAGCACAGCTGTGAAGCACACCCAGCTGGGGGACAGACAGCTCCAGCACACTCTCTCACAGTGCTTGATTTCAACCACAAGATGGCAGACGACGGCTCTCAGATTCTCCACTGCCTTGGCCTGGTGGCACTTAGAAATCTAGGGAAAGCAAGCTCCGTGCTTCTTTCCAACAGCAGCAATGACTCTTGTCACCAAGTTGCTACAAGCTACACCTATGAGACGGGAGGTTTTTAGGGTGTGACCCCTGCTTTTGTATGAAATGTAGAGAAACTTAACTTTCTATTTGTTTTGATCACAAACTACAGGATATAGAAAACTATCCAATGCCATTTGTTATTATTTATGGGTTTGAAAAAAAAAAGTTATTGACTCTGAGTCAAAGGCATAAACTTGATCTCTGGGAAGATAGATGACCTCAGGAAAGAACTCCCCCGAGTCTTAGTTTCTTCCGTGATACCAGAAAGTAGGACTTGAATGAGCTGGAAGAGATTCCAGAAACCAAGCCATGAAAAGAACTTGCACGAGAAGGCAGCAGGCTGAAAAGAATGGAGCTGGGTACCATGTGGGTCATGGGCTGTTTCTTTCAGCCTACATCCTTAGGGGAATGGGCTGTTCCACGTGGCCAATTTTCCAGATAATTGAATTGTAAATGCTGAAATTTGTTTTCCTTTTAACTTTCTGCAATGGAAATCTTCTTAGAGAGCATGCTGAGTAAAATTTAACCTTTCGTTAATATCTCTAGGTCACCACCTATAGACTATATATATAGTCTTGCATGGAGTACTAGGTGCCTCTGGGCACACATGCAGGGAGACAAGACCCTGTGCTAAGCGGCCCCAGGGACCATATTATAAAGCTATAATTGGAGAATCTTCCTTTCTCTCTGTCTCCTACTACATCACCACCTGCAGTCATTTCTCCAAGTAACACCTTCTCATACCCTCTTGACACTCTGCCTAAATCTGCTTTAATCCAGACAGAACTCAAGGTTGCCATGGGTAACCAGTCTAAGATTGTACCAACCCTAAATTTATTTTTACACATGATTTGGAGGCAGAGGGGATTGAAGGCTGCTGCTGGCTAGGGCTGATACTCAGCTACTCTTTATTGCATGGCGTGTCTCTGTGCCATTTGGCCAGTCACCTTGAGTATGTCTGGCCTATATCTGCCCAGTGAGATTTTCTTCTGGGATCGTACAGACTCCTCATACTCCAGGAACACATTGGCACTATCGTGGCTGGAGCACTTAAGACCCTATGCCTGTATGTGTCTTTGACTTAAGTGGCCAGCACCCAGACCATTGAAGCTACACAGTAAAATAGCTCACTGCTAATCCAAGGTTTCAATTACTTGTGGTCAAAAAGGTCAAAAACCTTCAGGACAGCGAGATATTTTGAGAGAGAAAGCACATCCACATAACTTACAGTAATCTGTTATGATCGTCCTATTTAAATATTACTTATGGTGGCTAACCTTTCGCTATATTTAATACATACTAAATTTTGCCATAAATATAGCCCATCAGTACAGGGTAAGGGACTGTCCATGGATAAAGGGGACCACTGTCCTGTCACTATCATCTCTTGTGTCTGAGGAGCTGGCAGGGTTTGAGGTTCTTTCGTTCCAACTCAAAGGCCTATTCTCTGTTGTGACTTGTGCTGTGGGTTCAGGTTGCCCAAGGCTGGATGGGCGAGATGCTAAAAGATCCTCTGGACTGGGTATCTTCCTTGTGCCAGCTACATAGTCACCGTGTCGATAAATCATCTTCTCTCACCCACCAAGCAGCTCTTATTAGGAAAACAGAGTCAGCCTCCCATGCCAAGGGAACAGTCACAAGGCTTCTGGAAGTCGCCCTGACTCCTTAGAAGGCCTGTGTCCTCTGGACTGTGCTATGTTCACATTTATTAACCTATAAAAATTTCCAAAGCCCACATTCTGAAAACAAAAACATTTTAAAAACGAAACGTGGGCCTCTTTACGTTTCAGAAAAGTCCATTTGTTCTTGTCGGGGTATATGGGCTCCATCTTAATTAATTCCACATTTTGTTACCAATTTGGAATAATCTGTCTCCAGGGAACAGATCTGGTTTACTTATAGAGAGCTAGTGGAGGGGGTGACTAGGGTTACAGAATATTCCTTGTAGGAACTAATCTAAAAACCTTCCCCATTTCTTCCTGCACCAAACAGAAGTAACATTTCGGAACATTTTGAAAAATCCCATCTTTTCCAGAATGGTAGCCAAGAATTTTATAAACAGAGGCTTCTGCCATGTAATTACCAGCTTTGTCTTTAAGGGGCGGGGAATGTGACATCACATGTGACTGATAGTCTTCATTCTTCCAGAATGTTCTCTGAAGTTCACAGAAGGAAGAAGCTGTCATCCCTCAGAAACTTCTTGGGGCACCTGAAGCACACTGTGGACCATAAGAGCACTAGCTGTGGAGGAGGCTCCTACAGACCTGGGTTCTACGGATGTGTGGTTCTATACAAGAGGGCTGTCAAACCCACTCATGGCTGTGCGTGTAATTCTGAAATAAGCAACCATGACCTCATCATCTACATTTTGCACCTGTTCCTCCCACACTCCACACAGGCAACCATTGAAGCATCCTCCTAAACCCACACACACAGTTCTTTAAAGTTATCAGAGTTTCACAGAAGATGGTGAAAGTCAACGTACTGCTTGTGTTAGCTCTCTAAGGGTGTTGTAATAAACTACCACAAACTGAATGGCTCAGGAAACAGAAACTTATAATCTCACAGCTCTAGAGACTAGGGGTATAAGATCAAGAGGTTAGCAGAGCCAGGTTTCCCTGGTGCTGTGGACAAAGCTGCTTCAGTCCTCTCTCCTGGTAGTTCTTTGGCATGTGACAGCATAACTTGTCTTGACATGTCATTTTCCCTCTGTGTTGGAGTCCAAATTAGCTTTTGATAAGGACAACAATCACACTGCATTATCCACCCAGACTTCAGTATGACCTCATCTTAACTACATGTGCAATGGTTTTACTTCTGAACAAGCTTGTATTCTGAAGCAATGGAAGTTAGGATTTCAACATATGAGTTTGGAGAAGGGGATACAACTCAACCTATAATATCACATAAAACAATTTTGAATTCAGAAGCAAACTTGAGAGGTAGACTAGCTATCCCAAAGAGTTTCTTATATTAGATATGATTTAGAGGTATGTGTGTGTCTTGGTAGAGCATTAGTTCCTACTCAATACTTCTTAGAACAAATCTTCACACATCAAAGTAGAAATTGTCAGTTACAATGAGTGGGGAAAAAAATCTTGAAAACACTCAAAAACTCTTTAAAATGCCAGTAATAGCTTTCCACACACTCAGGCTCTGCATCTGTAGACTAAAGGAACTGTGAACTGCAGTACTAACAAAAAACACTTCGCATTTGTGCTGAGCACTTTTCTTGTTACTATTTCTTAAGCAACACATAATAATACAGATAACAACACAGATAAGAGCTATTTACATGGTATTAGGTATTGTAAATAGTCTGGAGATAATAGTACATAGGCAAATATTATATCATTTGTATAAGGGGCTTGAGCATTCTTAGATTTTAGAATTCACTCAGGATGCTGGAAATAATCCTTCTCAAATTCTGAGAAACACCAGTACCAAGATCCCCAGTCTACTCTCCAAGCTGCAGTAGCACCTAAGTTGGCCAAAGAAATTCTTCTATAGCTTGGATGTGGTCTGTCTCCCAAGGGCTTGTATGTTGAAAGCCTGGTCCTCAGTGTGGCAATACTGGCAGGTGCTATGGACCAAAGGATGGGGCCAAGTAGAAAGACCTTAGGTCAATTCAGAGTCTGATATGTAAAGGAAAAATGGGACACCTGCCTCTCTAGCTTCTTATCTATCGACAAACTCATTCCTGGTTGTTTAAGACTGTACCAACCCTAAATTTATTTTTACACATGATTTGGAGGCAGAGGGGACTGAAGGCTGCTGCTGGGTAGGACTGATACTCAGGTAGTCTTTACTGCATGGCATACCCCTGTGTCATTTGGCCAGTCACCTTGAGTATGTCAGGGCTCTATTTACTCAATGAGACTGAGTCACACTTCATAGGAGTCTAAACCTACAGGGCTCCCTGATCTCAGGACTATGAACTAAGTAAAAATTTTAATTCATAAGTAGTTTCCCTCAGGTATTTTATTATAATAATTCAAAACCAGTCTAATCTGTGTCATTCCTTTTACAAGACAAGGCAAAAGGCCTGTTTCCTTGTTGGTTTATGTAGAAAGCCTTGTTGGCTTGTTCTATGTTTCCCCTGATGTTTGTGGTTATACTAAAGAGGTGTTTTGTGCAGCCATAAACCATTCATGAAATTATACACCAGACTACAAAACTCCAGATGTAACACCGTGGTAAGGAGGAAAAATTGTGAAGCTAGACCTACCTGGGTTCAAATCCCAGTTCTGTCTTCTATTACTTGGGTAATTTTGGGCAAGGTAAATATGGTAGAGCCCTCCCATTTAAGCTTCTCATATAGACAAGTGATTAGGAACTGGGGGTGTGTGTGTGGGGGGGGGACAGTTGTCCACTCTGGTAGATGCTGCTTAGAAGGTGGTGTGTCTTTTAAGTCTTCAAAAGGGACCAGGAAGTGAGCTTTGAAAAAAATCAAGCTAGTCTTCTTATCTTCTCCTGCTGACTTCTGGGTTGTTATGAAGCAATGGGTGCCTAGGGCTCCAGGTACATAGGAGAATGTGAACTCAGAGGGTCTGAAGCGTTCAACCCACACACATTCTAAAGGAAAGACTGGCTTCTGACCAGCCCTGGGAGGCAACAGGTAAGCCCTTGGAATATCCAGTGCAGGGAGAGCACCTCTGTGTATCTAGGGATGCTTAGCTATGCTACGTAGCTTGGAAGCTTTTGGCCACATGGTGGTAATTTACTACTAAAGGGACTAGAAACAAGGGTGACTAAGGTCAGGCCTACATGACCAATCCCATAAAAACCCTGGGCACCACGCCTTGTGTGAGCTTTCCTGCACATAGGCATCTCGGAGTACCATGTATACTGCTGATACGAGGTGGCAACTGAAAACTGGCACAGGGTTACTCTTAGACTTCCCCATGGCTGGTTTCAGTCTTCATCTTTTCAAAGGGATAAACTGGAACCATGAGAGCTTTTCTGAGCTCTATGAGCCCACCTGGCCTATCTCTGAATTGATAGTGTTTCTGGGAAGCCAGATTCACCAGGGAAACAACCCAACCTATCCTGTCTTAACTTCCTACAGTGTTGGGGGTGGGGTGTGGTAGGGTGGGTGGTTAGAAAATATGTCAGGGTGGGTGTCTGCACTTGAAGTCTCTGGGAGTCCTGTGTCTGTTGTAGGTGAAGTTGATATGCAAGACACCTAGGACCACAGCTTTGGGCTTCTGATTGCCAATGAGATGCTGAGCTGACTGATAGAGACTCGTTCAATGGGACATTTCTTATAGTTTCACATAGTGTTTGTTTCCTTTTTACCCCAAGTTTCAGGGAAAGGGAAATGCTTTGAATATAGGTGTTCTTAGCAAACAGAACCAACCCCCCAAAATAATAGAACAAACCAATCAGGGATTCAGTGACAAATAGATGCAACTCAATACATGGTTATTTCTAGGAAGTGAGCTTTGAAATATCAAGTCTTCTCCTCTCCTTTTAACTCCTGGGATCTTAAGAGACCACAGGAGCCTAGGACTCAGTGTGTTTTCTTGTAGGGCGCAGAAGTCAACAGCTTCTTGCCAGGGCAATCAGAACTCTAGAAATATAGCACCAAATAAGATCTAGGCCAATCACAGGTTGGGTGCTAAACCCTTGCTTACCTGGCCCCACTGACATCAACTCCGACCATCAGCTGTCCGTTCAGGGAAAGGATCTCATCCCGGAGCCGAACTTTCCCGCTCTTCCCCGCTGGGCTGTTCTTCCTCAGCTCTGTCACCCAGATGCAGCCCACGTCCAGCACTGGCCCCTGGTGGGTTTTCCTCTTCTTACCCCCTCGACGCTTTTCTCCATAGTCCCCGAAAACAGGGATGTTGCCAAAACTGAGCCCCACAGTTTCAGTGTCTCCCAGCTGCTTGGTGAGGTACACCGTACAGATCTCCATCTCTGGGGGGCTGTGCTCTGGTGGGACTGTGTTCTCCTCCACAGCCAAGTTCAGTTGGATGTACTCCTGCAGCTTCTGGATGGCCGCCTGGCAGAGCCGCTGCTCGGGACTGTCCCCACCCTCCCGCAGGCTGTTCTGCAGCCACTCGTACAGGAGGGGCAGGTGCAGCAAAGCATTGTCCTGGGTGATGGGCATGGTGCTCACTCCCAGACACCAGCATCATGAGAGGTCCTGCTTCCCCCTGGACCCCGTGGGGACCCAAGTCCCTTGGAAAGGCTCCCAATCATCAGCTCTGCCCATGTTCATGTTCAGGCCAGCAGATGAGCTCTAGGGATGCCTCCTGTGAGGCTGGGGTGTTTGCCTTGGCAAAAGAAGGACAGGACAATTAAACCACACTGAAACAACGGCCCGGGAGTGCTCAGCAAGGGAAAGGAGGAAGTATCTAACAAGTCCTTGCTTGGTTCATTTCACAGCAGGGTTCATGCAAATGACGTGGAAATCTGGCTGTTTCTTCAGCAGGTGTCAGGTCTTGCTTGGGCTCATTCACACCTGGAAGAGGAAGAGGAAAAACAAAGACTTGGAGTTACAACACCCAGCCTGGTGAGAAAGGAGCAAATACAGGCACATTTTAGGAACCAAATAGCTCCCTTCTCCCTGCCAGTCTCCAGTATAGCTCCTTCCAGGTTGAACATACAGCTTGAACACCACACACACACACACACACACACACACACACACACACACACACACACCCAGAAGCCTCTGGGACACTGTCCTTCTCCAGGAAATTTCCATGATCAGCATGGAAGTGAAATCCCATTTCTCCCATCAATATAGCATCAAACTCCTACCCAACCAGGAGGCTGCAGGGAAAGGCCCAGCGGGAGGATAAGGAAGGATCTGGACCACTTCTCATCCATTTCTAATTACGTCACCTCTTTTGAGACTGCACGGTTTGGATTAAAGGGGATCCAAGAGAGGTGGCAGCTCACAGCACCATGTAAATAAATTACCTCCGTAACAAAAGCATTTATTTTAATGCTAGGGCTGTCAGCTTCAAGCTACTCAAAATTAATTTAAATTATCATGGCTATTTGCTTGAGATGGGACTCTAATTGGAGACCTATATAGAACAGACAAAAATGGATCGGACCGTTGTGATAGAATTCTGTGCGCACAAAGTCTGATAGTTCAACTGTCCTTAGAAAAGTAAGGTTTCGAAGCTTGGAAGGAGCGCCCCCGAGGGGTGAGAGTGCTCATGCTTATAACTGAGGATTCCTGTTCTCTTGACTCTTCAGGGTCAACGTTTTGTACGCTGTAGTGTTTCACTGGATGCAGAGGGAGAACTATACTTAATGCAGCCACGTACAGGCAAAACAGCCCCGGAAGAGGTGAGATGAGTTTGGATTTGGAAATATTTGCATATCTATAATATCATAGGATAGGGTCTGCATCTCACCATACAATTGACTTAAGGTCCTCATAGGTTTTTTTTTTTTTTTAAGATTTATTTATTATTATACATAACTACACTGTAGCTGTCTTCAGGTGCACCAGAAGAGGGCGTCAGATCTCATTACAGATGGTTGTGAGCCACCATGTGGTTGCTGGGATTTGAACTTAGGACCTCTGGAAGAGCAGTCAGTGCTCTTAACCACTGAGCCATCTCTCCAGCCCCCTCATAGGTTTTCTACATATGATAGTATGATAGTGGCTTCATATACTATTTCAAATGATTTTGATATGAAATCAATATTCTTGGCATGAAGTTTTCCACCGGTGGATCCAGTTGGTGCTCAAACATTTCAGACTCTAGACCAATTCAAATTTCAGATTTCAGGATTCTTAACTTGTATTGAGAAAACTGTCCAACCTGTGTTCTGAGTCATCTCAAATAGTTGCCAGGTGGCTGAGAACGCCTTTGACTTGCTTGTTAGAGAAAAATCACAGAAAATGAGTGTTCATAGGAAAACTATGACTGAAGGGATGGCTGAAGAATTCTCAATGGTAGGAATGAAATGAAAAGATTGAGTAGTAATATAATGTGTCTTTAGTGGGAGCACACCTTAATCCCAGCCCTTGAGAGGCAGAAGCAAGCAGTTTTCTAGGAGTTTGAGACCACACCTGGTACCAATGGTGAGTTCCAGGCCATCCAAGAATAATGTGAGACCCTGTCTACAAAAAAGAAAGGAAGGAAGAGAGAGAGAGAGAGAGAGAGAGAGAGAGAGAGGGAGAGAGAGAGAGAGAGAAGAGAGAGAGAAGAGAGAGAGAGAAGACAGAGGGGGAGGAGAAGGAAGAGGAAGAAGAAGGGAAGGAAGGAAGAGGAAGGAAGGAAGGAAGGAAGGAAGGAAGGAAGGAAGGAAGGAAGGAAGAAGGAAGGAAGGAAGGAAGGAAAGAAGGAAGGGAGGAAGGAAGGAAGGAAGAAGGCAGGCAGGGAAAAGTGTCTCTGAATGTGCCCCTACTTTTCCTCCTCTGACAACTGCAGCTACTCCCTCGCACCACCACATGTCGGGGTGAGAGGGTAGGGTAAGCTTCAGGAGTCATCTAGTCTTCGACCCCAACTCCATGGCCAGAATCAAGTGGATATGGATAGACAAACGACCCAAGATGAACAATCAATTTTAGTCATCTCCAAATATTAACAACTCCTGAGTTGCAAAAGAGAAGAAAACCATTAGACTCATTGTCTTTTCTTGTTGAAAGCTTTGTTCTATCTCCTCTGTGCCTTCTGTTAGGTTTCAGGATGTCCATATATCCAGAAATGAGCTCAAGCTGGACTATAGAACTTGTAAGGAACTGGATTCTCATCTCCTAAAGGAGTCCTTTTGCTTGGTTATCCACTGACACATACCTGTGGCGGCTATCAGAATATCAAAGCCCATGCTGGCACCCAGACTCCCTTAGTATCACAAGTACCTGTTATACATTTCAAAGCCCACACTGGTGTGCTGGCCTTCTCTCCTCCAGTTACTGATCCTCCTTATAATCCACATGTCTGTCCACCCCACATTTTTTATCTTTCTATTCTTTCTCTTCCCCCCTCCCTCTGTCTGTCTCTCTTTCCCTCCCTCCCTCCTTTCCTTCCTCCTTCCCTCTCTCCCTCACTTGCTCTGTTTCTGTCTGTCTTCCTCCCTCAATCTGTCTGTTAGCCCATCCCTCTGTCCTTCTGTCCATCCTTTCCTCCCTCCCTCTTTCTTATGACTTATTCTCCTTATGACTCCATCTCTCCTTATGACTTATTCTCTATCTCCTGCTATCTCCCTATCTCTACTACTCTCCCACTCTGCCCTTCTCTAGCCCTAGCCATGTCCAGTCTGCTTCTCTTTTCCTCTGCTCCAGACTCTTCCAGGTGCCTCTGCATCTCTTCTCTCTCTCTCTCTCTCTCTCTCTCTCTCTCTCTCTCTCTCTCTCTCTCTCTCTCCCTCTCCCTCTCCCTCTCCCTCTCCCTCTCCCTCTCCCTCTCTCTCTCCCTCTCTCTCTCTCTCTCTCTCTCTCTCTTATTCACAATAACCTCCACCCCCACCCCCGATAATGGAGCAGATATCCCAGTAGTTTCTTTACAGAGCCCCTCACATACACTGTTGAAGTAGTTTTGTTTATTTGGGTATTGGGGGTTGGGCCCAGGGCCAAGGGTAGGTTTTGCAAACCCATGTCAGTGAGCTGAATCTCCAGATCTTGTTGTTTCCTTTTTGACTTGTTTGATGTTGTTGTTGTTGTTGTTGTTGGGGAGATGGGGACAAGGTAGCCCAGGCTTGTCTCAAAGTGTTGAGCTTCCTAATCCGGCCTCCCACCCCACTCAGCCTATGTAGCTAAACTTTACAATGTATTTGTTTGTTGTTATTAGTTTTGGTGCATCTGTGCACACATACATACATGCACGTGCGAAAGGCAGGGGACAACGTTAGGGAGTCAGTTCTCTCCGAGTGTGGGTTTTAGAGATTGAACTCAGGGCACCAGGCTCAGCCAGCAAGTTCTTTTTTCTTTGCATCCATTTCCAAGGTCCTTAGTTACATTAAATGGAATTTAATTGGACGTGGTAGTGCAAACCTGTAGTTCCAGGGCTAAGTGGGAGGGAGGGGTAGAAGGACTACCTGGAGTACAGAGAGTTCTAATCCAGCCAGCGCAATACTGTAAGATGCTTGGCGGTATGTCTGTGTGTGTTTGTGTGTGTGGTGATGGGGGAAGGACAGGAATACAGGCTCATGCAGGATGGCTAAATGAAGAAGAGGGGTGATGTGGAGAGCCCTGCCTTCCTTCCTGACTCTGTCCCTTTGTTCTCTAGCAAGATCAGCTCCATCTAGAGGCCAGATGACTTCTTTTCTAACTCCACACAGCAGGTGGAATATTGTCATTTGGAGTCCTAGCTCCAAATTGATCCTTTTATTTCTGTTAAAGAGTGGGACCCCACTTCTCCTGGCCCAGGTTGGGGCTCAGTTTTCAGGGAAAAACTCAGTGACAGCTTTGCTGTGGAGCTATGGTCTGGATTAGGGGATGGTTAATTTTGTGAACTCAGCTGCAGGCAACCTCTGTTGATTCTGTTAAGGAAGTATCATAGATTTATGTTATACTAATTTCCCCTGATTCTAGGATGGCTTTGGAAGGGGGTTTAACCCAACAACTTGTATATGCCAACCTTCATCTTCTCACTGCGCTGTGCCCCCGCCCCTAACATCTCCGTCTGCAATTCCTCTACTACTGTGATAGTAAATTTGTCTTCCTGAGAGTACATTCCCAGTGTCAAGTTCAAGGCCTGATTGATTCAACAATTTAATTTTTTCATAATTCTTTAAGAAACATTCAGACATTAAAGGTGGTGATACACGAGTCAGGCACATTCAATAAATGACTCTATAATGACTTAAGAACCTGGTTCTTTCTAAATATTCAGCATATACTTCCTGGATGAATGGATGGATGCAAATTGACACCAGGAAAAAAAAAATGCCTCTACTCCTGAGTTTGGCCTGCCTCAATCAGACGTTTAAAGAGCATCTTGGTAAGAGTTGGTCTATTTTTATATATGAAATCATCTGAACTGTGACTAACACCTTGAATCACAAGCCATTAAAATTTAATTTAAAGGATCTTTGTAACTATTTTTCTTTCTTTCTTTTTTTTTTTTTCCCGAGACAGGGTTTCTCTGTATAGCCCTGGCTGTCCTGGAACTCACTCTGTAGACCAGGCTAGCCTCAAACTCAGAAATCCACCTGCCTCTGCCTCCCAAGTGCTGGGATTAAAGGTGTGCACCACCACTGTCCAGCATACAACCATTTTCTTAGTTATTGGGTCTACCGTGTGACAGAGACAGGATGCAGAGATGGACAGAACTGTGTGACTGTGTTTGAAGATGTCGCCATTGAGATGGAGAGAACTTGTGAGACATTTAGCTTAAGTTGCTCATTTATATACAGTGAAGAAAGGACAACCGTGAAGGCTGGTGGGGTAGAGCGCTTTGATTTAGCGCCCAGGATGCTAATATGCTTGTGAGAAGCAGGGGAAGGGCATTACTCACTTTGGCCAAAAGAGACTTTCAGTCTTTGTACATGGATGGATGATCTTTGATCTTACGTTTCCTTTTAATAGCCATGTGATTATGTAGATGGTATTTGCTAAGCTTTTGATTTATTTGGAACCAATTAATAGCCGACGCTCAAGTTCCTTGCAAGCTCAAAAATACACGATATTGGAAATCTCTTTTGGGCGACCGGGTAATAAGGTCGTTTCTTACTGACACCATCTCCTATTTGTTATTATTCCCTGTTAGGTCACTTCCCGAGAATGCTTTCCACCCTAGATGGCACGGCTTTTATTGACTTTCTCTGGGAGAAAATGAAGTTCAGAGGAAAGAGTGAAAGGGATCATTTTTCTATATTTATGGGGAATGGAGGTGAGAATTTTCTTTGATGGGGAAGGCCAGTTGGCAATTGCATTTGATTAACCTTCCCCAGGAGACCTGTTGTGTGCCAAGCACTAGGCATGCGCAGCTCTGAGGGGAAAGCACAGAAGCTGCCTCTAGGAACCCTGTATCACATGATCAGCGAAGGATGGGTCCCATTTTCTCGCTCAGAAGTTTAGAAAATGTTTTTCTAGAGAAGACAGCTTTGGGATTGGCCTTAAAAAAGGGGTTGATTTCGAGAGTCTTCCAAGGGTACAAGCTGGAGGACATGTTGTTAGAACCTGCACAGACTCACGATTCTCTGTGATTCTATACAATATAGACAAAACCACTAGCCAAGCTTAGGACAGAAGCGAGTGTCTCAGCGCTGTTGACTGTCTCTGTCTCCTCTCAGTTGCACCCTTAAGACTTCTAGCATGGTGAGCCCTACTGTGTGTACAGTTATACTCATTAAGGCATATTAATGTCGGTCTCAATGTCAGGACTGTGCTCTTAAATATGTCTAGAACCTCTCTGTAACTTCGCTGTGACTTGATGGAATAGTGATGGGCAGGGGTGGGGTGAGGGAAGTCCCAGGTTACTCCTTCTCTGTCACATGCCTCTTGCGTCTGACAGTCCACCCCCCAGAACAGTTTCCTCCTCACCCAGGTCAGCACCCAGCCTGGTGATGCACACCTGTTCCGTGGCCACCAAGAGGCTCCCAGTGACAAACATGAAGTTTACGTACGTCAGGAGCTTGTGGCTCTCCTCTTGATCGCCATTCTCTCTCCCTTTGCTTCATGGGAGGAGCAAGGGAATTAAACTGAAACGCAGCCCTGTTTGTGGGTATAGATAGCTATGTGGCATCAAACTGATGATGAAATAAGAAGAGATTATTGGGTGTAGCTGATGCCATCATCCTTAGAAAGAGAAGCAGAAAAGAGAGGAGAAGCATACCTCCAGGGTTTTAAAGTTGCCTTCATCTGGCTTTATCTGGTATCTAGGAGTGGATGAACTAAAAAAAGCAGAACCCTGAAGGTGGGTTGAACAAGAGCCCAGGAAGCAGGTGTCAGGAACCCGGTTGGGTAATATTTACCTATGGAACGTGAAATATCTGAACTAACTGCCAGCTGTCATGGACGGCCATTTCTGTGCTGACAGGAGCTGCAGAGTTGTGGACAATACTAGGAACAAAATTAGATCGCTGCAAAGTGCTTTCTCTTATGTCGCAAAATCAAGGGACTGTCGGCTCCATATGGAGGTAATAAAAAAATGGACAGAAACATCACTTAGCCTTGGAAGACACTCTGGACATCCAGCCTGCAGTATAAATGGCCAAGGATGCCCGTATTGTTGATCCTTACAGTGTGATGAAAATCAGTTTTATCGGAACAGGGTAAGCTGGGCCCTACAAGCCAAGAGGTTTAATTGTATTTGAAAAAAAAAAAGTGAGATGACAGCTTAGAAGTCACTGTTTCAACTGCCCAAGGTGCACACAGTAGGCAGTTCATTATGATGCCACCACTAACAGAGATGGGCATAAACCTTGAGTCAGAAAGGAAGGACACAGCCCGCCAGCACTGACCAGAAACAAACAGAAGAGACACTGACATCGAGATGGAATCTTCAAAGGTGCTTATCTTCAAGCACCTCACATCTGGCTTATAACAACTGGGAATAATTGGATTCCTATAGGTGTTTGTGTGTAGTGTAATATATGTGTGGTATGTGTATACACGGGTGCATGTGATGTGTGTGCGTCTGTGTGTGTACACGTATGCTATGTGTGTGTTTGTAGTGTGTATGTGGTGTGTGTGTGTGCATGTGTATGTATGTGTGTATGTATGTGTGGTGGGTGTGCATGCATGTATCTTTTGTGTGTGTAGGTGTGGTATGTATGGATGTATGTGTACGGGTGGTAGGTGTGATGTGTGTATATATGTGGTATGTGCATATATGTATGTGTATATGTGATTTGTATATGTATACTATTTGTGCATGTGGTATTTATGTATGTATGAGTGATATATATATATATATATATATATAGTGGGTTTATGTGATATATATAAATATGGATATAGATATAGATATGGATATAGATATAGATACAGATAGTGGGTGTGTGATGATTCACGGAGTACTGAAGGCTTCGTTTTGAAGCTTATTCTTTACATTTGTTTTAGATTTATTTTATGTGTATGAATGTTTTACTTACATATTAGTATGTAAACCACACTCAGGCCTGATACCACAGAAATCAGAAGAAAGCATCAGATACCCTAGAACTGGTGGTATGGATGGCTGTGAACCACCATGTGGATGTACAGAACTCAATCCAGGTCCTCTACAAGAACAGTGGATGCTCTTAACCCCCCAAGCCATCTTGCCAGCACCCTGTAGTAGCTTTGAATCTCTTTGTCTCCTTGAAACTTAGATTTAAAAAAAAAAAGGCTTAGGGAATATGTGGTCCCCAAAGTGTCTTCCTGATGCCCAAAAAGAAGAGGCCTAAAGGACAAGGAACAGAAGTGACTTCCAGGTGGAAATGAGGACCATGAAGGTCTATCCACCTTCCTGAGATGCTACTAACCTTCCAGGAAGGGAGCTGCCATCTGGATGCTATGCGAGCTCTTGCTCTACTGTGGGGAACTGCAGGCTGGTCTCCAGTTGAGCTGAGGTCTGAACCCCGAAGGGTGATAATTCACCTTCATGACACGGTAGGCGTTCCCTCATGCTCCTGGAACTCTGGCTCCTGCCTAAGTTACCAGCCCCCACAAGAGAAGCATGGCTAGAAGTCACCTAGGCAATGGCCCAAGCTTCTGACCTTCAGGCTAAACTCCTCCCCAGTCACCTAGCAACAATAAGATAAGACAGCATACTTTAAAGGGGGCTGTTAGGCCCCCACCTCCCTCTCTCACTCCTTTGTTCTCTTACCTCTCATTTCTCTCACTCCTCTCCCCTCTTTCCTTTCTCTTTGTCTTCTCCTCTCCTCTTTCCCTCTTGCTCTCTTTCTCTCTAGCCTTCCCCCCTCTCTTTTCTACCTTCTCTCTTTCCCCCTGCCTTTCTATAATAAAACTCTAAAACCATAGAGAGTCTCTGCTCATCAAGATCTGCTGCACTCACTCTTGCAGGTGTTGGGAACCTCTCTTCTCTCATCCCTCTCTCCTATAACCCCGATGGCTTTAGCAAAGTAGCTCCCGGGTTCTCAGGTAGGGCTGCCCCTTTGCCAACCCCCAAGAGTGGGTCAGAGGAATGCCCACCTGGGACTGAGTGGAAAGTGTATGGCAGCTCTCCCATGCCTGACAGACCAGAGAATAGGTAAAACTCTGGCGGGGTGTGGGTCTCCCCTTCCCCAGGGCGTCCCCTGGGCCCCCTTTTTGGTTCCCAACACTCTACTTGCCCAGGAAGATCTGCTCACTGCTGTGGACTTCAGCCATCATGATTTCTTTCTTTTCTTTCATAAATTGAAGTTTTGTGGCAATGATGTTGTACCTTCCCTGGGAGTGTCTGTGAATGGTAGGGCTTCTCCAGGAAATCATACATAGTAACAACGGATACTCAGAGCTCAGGTTTGGATATCCCAATAAGGCTTGTATCCCAGCTCCTTGGGGGATGAGACATCTCTCTCATACATAAAAAGAAAGGTTTGTCTGAGTGACAAAAGACAGGGGCTAGTGGCTGGAGCAATGGCTCAGTGGTTAAGGGCATTGGTTACTCTTACAGGGAATCAGAGTTTGAATCTCAGCACCTGCGGGGTGGCTCACAGCCAACTATAACCATAGTTCTAGGGGAGTGTGATGCCCTTTTGCTCAGGCACTCTGCATACATGTGGTGCACAGACACACATGCAGGCAAAAACACTCATACACATAAAATAAAGTAAATTAAAAACAAAAAGCAAGCAAGCAAACAAACCAGTCCCCCCCCCTCCCCAAATGCTGGGTGTGGTAGTGCATACTTTTAGTCCCAGCACTCAGGAGGCAGGGACAGGAGGGTTTCTTTGAGTTCAAAGCCAGCCTGGTCTACAGCCTGGTTCTAGGAGAGCCAGGGCTACACAGAGAGGCCCTGTCTCAGAACAAAACAGACACTCTGGCAGAGCATGCTATTGCTGACATGTTGCCCCTTCTCCCTCCTTTTTGTCAGACTCATTGGTGTTTGAAGAGAAAACCAGCCCCAAAGCTACCTTCAGACTTCATACCACATAGGTCTCTACATCCAGCCTGCTACAGACTACATTGTCTAAGCCCCATTAATTAAACACTGGTATACTTCAGTAAGGCTCCTTTAAGGACATGTGGCTTGCAGTCACTTGTGACCCTCACAGTGGAAACCTAGACTGTGATCCTGCATCTTTCAAGTTCAGCTCTGCATCACTGTTGGTGAGTAGCTGTTGAGTTACTGTCTTGAAATTTGTAAACAAAGCCTACAATGGATAAAGAAACTTGCACAAAAGCAACTACCCAGACACCCCCAAGCCTGCTTATGTGTTGGCAGAGCAGGCTACTGCCCAATTATTATCAGTCTACAGGGCTGCATGGAGACAAGTGTGAGAGTAAAGAATTTGATTTAGTCTTTATCATATGGGACAAGAGTTGCCTCTTGCAGCTCAGGGCGGTGTGGAGGGATGGAGCTCCTTAGCTCCAGTGGAGAAAGAGATCATAAAATAAATAGCCACCATAAAGTGAGCCACATGAGATGCAAAGGAGGGCAGTGGGAAGGAAATTCTGAGAAGCCAGGCTTTCCACCTTCCATGCAAGGGGATTGAGCGAGGTCTTCCCATAGAAACCACAGAAAGCAGGGATCTTGCAGGCACTTCAAGGATGACCTTATCCAGTGTTCCATTCTACAGATGAGAAAATGCCCCTCTAGACACGTCCAAGTACCTTCAGTTTCTAAGTGTGATCACCCTCAGAGAATACAAAAATAAAATGAAGAACTATAATCTGGGATATATATCCATTCTCATAGTTGGAAATCCCATGTATACCAAAAAGTGGGCGCTGTCTAAATACCAAGATGGTGTGATTGGATGGAAAATCAGGTACAGCCATGAATGTTTTATCTCCAGGTTGTGTGTGAGAAAATGGTGTGTGTGTGTGTGTGTGTGTGTAGGGTAGGCTGGAGAGGTGGCTCAGTGGGTGGAGTACTTACTGCTTGTCTTAGTTAGGCTTTCTATTACTGTGATAAAGCACTATGGCCAGAAAGCAATCTGGGAAAGAAAAAGTTTATTTTGCATACAGTTCTGCATCACAGTCCATCAGGGAAAGAAGTCAGAACAAGAACTCAAGGCAGGCACCCGGAGCTGGGCCTGAAGCAGAGGCCACGGAGCAGTACTAGTTACTGGCTCATTCTTCGTGGCTTGCTCAGCCTGCCCTCTTATACCATCGGATGGCATCACCCACAAAGAACCAGGCCCTTCCATATCATTGACTAGTTGAGAAAGTGATACACTACAGTCTTGCTCATAGTCCAATCTGGTAAGATATTGTCTCAATTGAAGGTCTCTCTTCCAAAATGAACTTGAGTCAAGCTGACCTACAACTAGCTAGCACGTTGCTGTCCTAGAGGACCAGGGTTCAAGTCCCAGCACCCACATAACAGCTCACAATTGTCCAGGCCCAGGGGATACAGTGCCCTCTTCTGTCCTCCTCAGGTACTGCACTCACGTGGTACATAGCCACACAAGCGGGCACAGCATCCATATACATAAAAATAAATCATAGACCAAAAATGAAGATTAGGAATGATTACTGTTCGCTGCCTTCTTCTAAATTATATTTGCCATGACTTTGAAAACTGAAAAAATGTTTGGCATCTTGTCCAAAGCTGTTTACTTGGAAGGGCAGGCTTTGGTCAGTTCTAGATTAATTACTTCTAGAACTCAGATATGTTGGTTTTCAAAGAACATAAAGACAAGGAAGGAGAAAAATACATATTACACGCATGGCTCTGCAGTGACAATTCCATACCTTGAAATAGTGTCTCTTTGCTGAATAAGCCATTGACCTAGGGCAATACCAACTTCTGTGTTGATAGACAGACAACCATGAGGGCACCATGACCATGCATTACAATCAGACCATTCTGTCCTCGTTGTGTGACCTGGAGAGTCCTAGTGCCACCAGTTCACTGTGGGTCGCACCCTCAGCTCACAGTACACACCCATCAGCTCCATTTACCACACCAGAGTGGTTTCTTCATTTTAAGTGATAGATATAGCTCTTTTACAAATTCCTTCTGAACAATTGGCTGTTTTAGATATTCATCTTTATTCCAGTTTGTGTGTGGGCAGATGGTGTATATGTATATTCTTACTCACATGTATGGGCATACGTGTGTGTGCGTGTACATGTGTGTGTGAGTACACATGTAAGTCCCAGGCTGATGTTAATAGCCTTCCTTAATCACTCTCCACTGGAGAGTCTTCCAGGCGCTAGGGAATTGTAGTGAGCTGCCACTCCCACCTGTCATTGGCACCACGGTCCTTATGTGTGTGCAAGAAGCACTTTTTTTCACCTGAGCTGACTTCTCAGTCATATTTGAGATACTTTTTTTTTCTTCCTTCTTCAAGACAGAGTTTCTCTGTGTAGCCCTGGATTTCCTAGAAGAACAGGCTGGCCTCAAACTCAGAGATCCATCTGCCTCTGCCTTTGCCTCCCAGGTGCTGGGATTAAAGTTGTGTACCACTGCTGCTCGACTTTTGAGACATTTCTTATCCTGAGGTCTTGGGTATATAACCTGCTTACTGTATTTAAATTCTTAGCATATAACTGCACAGGATCTGATCTCATCATTAATTAAGAGCATAAATATTTTTAATAGCCAGTAATGCATTCTGCTATTAGCTAACAAGGGTCCTCAGGCAAGTTATTTAAAATCATTGAGCCTCGGTTTCCTAATCTGCCACATGAGGTGTTTTGGTGATGTTTCCTCCTAGCCACCCCATTCTCCAGGATGTTGGGGCTGACATAGCGAGTCAGGAGTGGAGTTGCTAGCTTCATTAAGAAGCATATTCACAACACATGGAAGTTTTAAACTCCAGAGGAGATGGGCCAAATTGCTTTATCAGACTTTGACTATCTGCCAAGAGAGAGGGAGGAGGGAGCCCCAGGGGTAGTTTTTACATCCATGTGTGTACAACCCCAGCCCAGCTCTCTCAGAAGACAAGAAGAAATATATCCAACAGAATAAAAGCTCTTTGGAGCAGCGGAAAGAGTGAAGGTTTCAAGAAGTGGGGAAGAGCTCGCCTGAGGGTTGGTCCACAGGAAATCCTGTTCCTACCGAGGCCCCACAGACTCTCCGACTTGGCATGGGCCTAAAGTGCTATGGAAACTAGCTCCCCCGGCCCCCCGCTCTTCCCAGACACTTATAGAGTCAGACCTGAAGGCCTGGTGCTGGGGGAATCCTCAGAGGAACCCCAAAGATCACGGAAAGAAGGGTTCGGCCAAGCAGCTCTCTGGGAAGCACCCCCCTCCTTTCCCAGGCCTTCCTGTGGGAAAGGCCTCAGATGAAAAGGCAAGTGAGAGTCCATGGGAGTGAGTGCAGACTGAATCCCCATCTGACCCCTGCCAGCTGCGAATTGAGGATTCAGAAGGAACAGCCCTGAAGGAGTGTGGGGTGTTCTAGCCCCTGACTCTCTCAGAGGCCTCCAGGGAATGCCTGTGCTCTCTTGGCCTTTAACAAGAGTGTAAGAGAAGACTAGAGAGGACATGAACCAGGCGAGTATATATACAGAGGGGCAAGGCTAAAAACCACCCAAGTAGATTTTTACATAGGGCATTCCCAGTGACCCTGGGGAGGTGAGTGGGAATGGGAGGGTGGACCACCCTGGCCAAGGCATGTAGATGTACATGCACAAGGAAAGGATGCCACTGAGGAAGACCATGGATCGACCAAGGATACGCCATAAGATAACCTAAACCTTGTGGCTGGCCCACACCCATGCATTCAGCACCCTAGACTTTAAATCCCACATTCTCTGAGCACGCTGAAGGGTGTAGACAGTTACCAGCACAAACGCTCACTCATTGATTTTTCTATTGGAAATACAATTACCAAGTAGGCAGACTATTTGTATTGACCCAATCAGTGCGAGCTCTCCTCTGAGGATTGGGTGTAGAACAGGCAAACCTCAGAGCAAGTCGCTCAAGAAGGACCCCACCCTCTCAGACAGCCTCTGCAGCCTGCACTTTGTGGAGACACCGACCTGCAGGGTGGAGACCTCGCTCCGTAGGACAGTGCTGAGAACAGCTTCGGTTGGCTCTTGCCTCCTGCCAGTCTCTTTCCCGTTCCGCTCTGTTTGGTTCAGCCCACTTTCTCTAAACCACATACACAGTCACATCAGTAAAGACTGGTTTTTACCTCTTACAGGAACAATCACACCCCAGTGCTCACCCCTACCCGCAAGATGACTGTGATTCCAGCTTTAGATTCTATATATTTTTGTGAGCATTTTTCTTCATCTTGAGTATTCCTGAGGTGGCTTTTTTTAAATCATGTGTCTATATTTGTAGTTTAATTTTAATATTAAAGTTTTTGCTTTATTTTCAAATTCAGATTTGTAAGGAAGGAAGCTTGTGTATGCTCCTAAGTATTAAGGACAGAACACCACGGTCACGTGTCCCTTCCAAATTCTTATCTTTACCTTGAAACGGAATCTTGATTGGGGTGACGTTAGTTTACCCCACGAACCGGTCAGGAATGAATGGGTGTCTTTTAAAGGGCAGGATGGAGCTAGGTTATGACTCTTGTTCTTACAGCAAGAATATAGCATCCATCTCTTTCCGAGGCTGCGGTGACAGAGCATAGCACTCTTCTGGCACTTTGCCCTTGTACTTGAACCTCCCAAAGTACCACAACTAAAAAAAATGTCTTCCTAAGTAACGCAGAGTTCAGTGTTTCGTTATATAACACACATGGGCTAAGTCTGACCCCTTCCAAGTTTGAGTGCTCACGTTGTGGGGAGTCAGTCACCAGCAGGTCTGACTTACTCACAGTGCTGCATGGGATTGCTTAAAGGGAGCAAGGACAGGAGGGGACAGAACCAAAGTCACAAAGGAAAAAAAAAATCAAAGGATTCACCTCTCCACTCCTGACCTGGAGCCCCACCGAGGAGCCTTATGCTGCAGAAATTCTAGAAAGCACCAGCATTTTCCAGAGCCCTGCAGTCTTGTGGCAGCCTCCCCAGCCACACAGATGAGGGGACAGATTGAGAGGGGACCTGTTCCCCAGTGAATGATTGGAGCCTGTTACCCATGACATCATTCTTTCATGAGACAAAGTGCATAGCCCCCCACCCTGCCTGCCCCCCCGCCCCGAGGTGTATCTCTAGAGAGGGGATAAAGGCAGCCTGGCACATTCTAGGTTTAAGATCATGGACAGAAGGCTAGCCTGTACATTAAGTTCATGGACAGAAGGCTAGCCTGTACATTAAGTTCATGGACAGAAGGCTGGCCTGTACATTAAGTTCATGGACAGAAGGCTAGCCTGTACATTAAGTTCATGGACAGAAGGCTAGCCTTTACATTAAGTTCATGGACAGAAGGCTAGCCTGTACATTAAGTTCATGGACAGAAGGCTAGCCTGTACATTAAGTTCATGGACAGAAGGCTAGCCTGTACATTAAGTTCATGGACAGAAGGCTAGCCTGTACATTAAGTTCATGGACAGAAGGCTGGCCTGTACATTAAGTTCATGGACAGAAGGCTAGCCTGTACATTAAGTTCATGGACAGAAGGCTGGCCTGTACATTAAGTTCATGGACAGAAGGCTAGCCTGTACATTGTTATGGGCTGAGGAGCTGAGGGGGAGTAGAGTTCTCAGACCCACCAGTGATCTGGGAAATTACTGAGATTAGGAAGGTCGGCCATTATCTGCCACCCACCAAGTTCCATCCATGCATTTCCAGTGTGCCTTAGGCGCCTGGTTGGAGGATTCCAAGTTCAGCCTCATTCTCCTTAAGATGCTGAACAAACAGACCATGCCAAGACAGAGTCCAAAGGAATCATGTGAAAATACCTGAAGACTTGTTCTCAACTTGAAATCTCAGGTCTTTTTGCCCGAGGAGGCGATTAAGAACTTGGCTTCCTCCCCGGGATAGTATGGATGCTTCTGGCAGGCTCAGGAGCTCTCTTCCCTATCTAGTCCTGCCATTTTCCTGTCTCCCCTGTGTTCTCCAAGACTCTCTGTCAGATCTTCCACTCCAGTCATTTCCCACGAGGCTCAAGACCAGGAAGAAGATGGAAAGAAAAACCGCCTCCACTCCTGGTCTCTCAGAGTTCCACAAGATAAACACCGGTTAAGAGAGTGGGGGACTCATCTCTTCTCTCAACAAATATTTATCAAGCGCAATAAACAGAGCAGTGACCTCATACTCTGGAATTTAAAATCTAAAGCGGTCTTTAGAGGCCTGGCGAGGCCTCAGAGTCACCTGGGCCTCTCTGTTTCACCGTGGCCAGATCCAGTTGGGATTCTGGCTAACAAGAATTACAACTGTGATGGCACACAGACACCTGTCCTTTTCATGGGAAATTTGGATAATTAATTACTTTGCCCCAAAATCCTACTGGTTGGGTAGAGCAAGAGGGGCGGACTGCTCCGTGTGAGAGGGAGAACACGGCACACAATCATCACTGACACCATAGCATCGCGGCAGATCCTTCCTTGACTACCTGTGTAGGGGGGTCAGGGTTACAGGTAAGTACAGCGCAAGGCTGGTGAGACAGCCTGGTGAGTGGAAACGTCTGTTTAACAACCTCAATGACAGGGGTTTAATCCCTAGAATCCATGAGTATTACACCATCTTTCTGTTGCTGTGATAAAACACAGAAGCCACCTATAAAAGTTTAGTTTGCCTTATGGTCCTAAAAGGCTAGAGTTCACAAGGGTGGGAATGGCGTACCAGCAGTAAACTGCCTGGTCATGTTCTGTCAGCATGTGAGGAGAGAACAAATTGGAAATAGGCGAGACTATAAGCCCTCCCCAGTGACACACTTCCCCCACCAAAGTCCTCCCCCAGTGATGTAATTCCTCCAGCAAGGCCCTTCCCCAGTGACGTACTTCCTCCAGTAAGTTTCCCTCCCCCATTTCTGAAAGTTATATAACCTCCTACCCCTACTCCCCCACCCCCACCCCACCCCGGGACATCACCACCACCATTTGGGAATCATGCATTCAAGTATAAGAGCCTACAGGGGAACACTTCTCATTTAAGTTACCACAGTACGTACGACGGAAAGAGAAAACTGAGTCCATACACAGTCATGGCTCACATGCCACACCCACAGGCAAAAAAAAATTAAGTTAAAAAATCCCACTAAATATGAACCTCAGACAAAAAGCAAGGACTGCCTCGCTGCACCTTACACAGGGTAGTATATATGCCTTAGTCTATTTGCAGCAAGAAAGGCACAGTTGTATTGAAACATTGTTTATTTATCTGAAATTCAAATTTAACCTTGTGTCCAGCAACTCAGGTGTCATTCCTGTATTCGTCCCTGTCCAAAAAGAAGTTCCTAGAACCTTTGGCCTGCATGCTTTTTCTGCCCTTTGGTATCCATGAAATCTAGTTCATCCTACATGCCAGTATCAGCCAGGTACATAGCCACCAAGGTTAGCCCTGGGTCACACAGCTCCTCACCTCAGCCCCTCGTCACCTAGGCTTCTTGTCTAATTTCCAATATCAGACCAAATGTCTTCCCTGGACTCCCAGTTTGTCCAAACTTTACAAGTACCGGTCCCCTCTTGCTAGCTGACTTCTTGGAGTTGTCTTCCACACACAGAGATATTGGTCTCACGAAAGACAACTGTGTCAAGGCAAAAGGTGCTCGGGAATAGAAAATGCAGAAGGAACCAGATAGATTTTCTACCGGAGATCTTTAAATCAGGAATCTTGACCACACCATCCATGGGCTTTCTGACAGGGCCTATGACTTTGCTCATTCCAATAGCTTATTCTCCTGGTGGGATATTATTTGAATGATGTTAAGCAGCTAACCATTGTTTGAAAACTATTAGAGTATCCAAGGAGCAACCGGCTCTATGACCAGCACCCGTGTTTCAGAGAACTCTGGATTGTCTGCTCAATGCACACTCAGAGATCTTTGTATCCTCCACTGGGATTTTCTCTGAGGAAGCCAATTGTCTTCTTTCAACTTTTTGATCAGCAGTCATAAATGGCTTACTGCCCTGGTTGTCAGTGCTTTTCAGAGTGAGCAGGTGACATGGCATGGCCAGTGAGTTGTGGAGAACTTGTGGGGTCTTCGAGAGAACCTTACCCCATTCTTAGTGACACCAGAATGTGCAGGACCCTTCTCTACCCCTGATGTCATCCGTGTGCATAAAATGTCTGCTTCCATTAGGGTACTCAGTCTGGGTTAGACCTTAATGTAAGGAGTGACAGCGTGAGAAGGGACTTTGATGACCAACATGTGGACAACAGGGAGACACTTGGCATCTTTTCTGCTGAAGTTGGTTAAGATTACATTTCTCTAATTCAGATCTGGAAACACTCTGTTACCAGCACTGTCCTCTATTTAAAGCAGCTCTTAAAGGAGAACCTCTATGCTGGGCATGGAAATTCAAACTCTATGATGTCCAGGTCTGTGGCTGGGTCTACCTGCCATTAGCTTCACCCCAGAGGGTAGAAGTAAGGCACTGATTCCTAGTCCCCCTCAAAACACTGGCTTTCCCCTTTCTTTGAGTTTATATCAAAATAGCCCTGCTTTAATGTTTGTTGATGAGAAATGGAAAATAGATGTATCCGTTCCTTGGCAGAAACTTCACATTTACATATCCTCAGCACCATAATAACAAGGGTGTGCTGTCTGCCTTATTGCGTCTTTTCTGGTGAAACACGGCCAAAGGCAGAGGCCAGAATCCCTCAGGCATCCTCCATGCCCAGAATCCCTGGTCTGTGGGCAGAATGGTGGGCAAACCACACCCACCCATACACACCCTGCCCACATGTGCTTGACCTGCCCTGCCCTCTCTTCCTGGGCCCACTGAGCTGGTCCCTGGCTCTTCAGCTGGAGCTATTATTACTCTGAAACCCTCCCAACACTGTCTTCTCTGGCTTCAAACATTTCCAAACAACTACAAGTCACCTTTTGAGCTGACAGATGGCAGGCAGTTGATCTCTCCAGTACTGATTCAGGAAAAGTGAGCTCATATCTCAAGGTCCTAAGCAGGACAGCAAAGCCATTAGAAACTAATGACATCTTCAACCCAGCAACAAAGGCACAATGCAAGTAGTGGAGGGCCCTAAGCTGTGGGCTTTTATTCTAGTACAGTTCTTATTACAATAAGGGAGGAAAGGAAAAGAATACAGATTAATCATGGACATTATAAAAACAAACATACACAGCTGGCAAGGGGATGAAACAGACATAGCGAATGGAGGCCAATTCACCCTATAAATATTTGCTGGGTGCCTACTACTTTGTGCCAGGCATGACCACAACCTACTGAAAAGACCAGACTCAGTAGGTTCTACTTGTATGTTCAGGAGACACCAGTTTTCCTAGGAACATGCACATAAAGAATGTATAACTTGGAGGCTGGAGAGATGGCTCAGGTGACTGTTCTTCTAGAGGTTCAATTCCCAGCAACTACACGGTGGCTTGCAACCATCTAAAATGGGAGCCAACATCTTCCTCCAGTATGTAGACATATATGCAGACAAAGTGCCCATATAGGCAAAGTATATAATCTAATATATATATATATATATATATATATATATATATATATATATATATATATATATATATATTTATACATAAATGTGTAACTTAAAGCACCTCACAGATGAAAGGCATGATGTAGAGAATGGAGTCACTGTATGGGCTGAGGGTATGGATTCTTAGGGCAAGCCTGTGGGCAGTGCAGTCACACACCAAGTAAGAAAGGTGACTAAGAGAATGGGAGGGTCTCTGGCTGTGAAGGGTTAGGTGGGGCAGGCTATACTTGCATTTAACTGTCCTTACATAGACAAGAGAATAGATACAGCCGAATTTGGGCCTTTGTCTTAGAAAAGCATCAATAAGCTCACCCTATGAAAAATTCTTATCAATACGGCTTTTCACTTCAGGGAAGTTCATCAGTTGCTTTTTATGTTTCTGGATTTTCTAGATGTATATGAACACAAGTTATTTTAGTGACTCAAAAGAGTAGTGTTTGGGGAGTGGACTGGGATGTCATTACAGAAGTCAGACCAGACAGCCACAAGCCTGCTGGAAGACTAGCTTCAGGGCTCAGCGGGGGGTGGGGTGGGGGGGTGGGGGGTGGGGCATACTGCTAAGCTAAGGGTGTGGTATTGAGGGCAAAGGGTAGCTTCCTAGGCCACTTCAGAGATAGTGTTGACCAGCACCCATCTCCAAACACCCCATCACCCTTCCTTCCCCTCTCTCAGCAAAACTCCAGGTGAGTTTTGCTTGCATGTAATGTCTGTGTGCCATGTGTGTGCCTGGTATGTGTAGGACCCAAAGAGGGTATAGAATCCCCTGGAACTAAAGTTACAGATGTTTTGTAGCCACCTTGTGGGTGCTGGGATTCAAACCTGAGTCCTCTACACACACACACACACACACACACACACACACAAACACACACACACACACACACACACACACACACACATACACGTGTGTGTGTGTGTGTGTGTGTGTATGTATATATATATGTGTGTGTGTGTGTATCTATCTATCTATCTATCTATCTATCTATCTATCTATCTATCTATCTATATCCTAGAGTGTGTGGGGACCTCTAAAGCATTTCTAAGTCGACCATTCACTTGGTGGTGACCTCTTAGAATTAATGTTTAATAGGAAAGGACACAGAAAATGAGTGTGAGATGATCCAGGGTACAGGGAGGCCTAGGGGTGCACACAGTGGAGAGGCTCCTTACCCATGCTGACTCAGCCCTTTCTCTGATACCCCAGATATCCAAATTAGACTTTGCACCCTTTTCCACGCATACTGGCTATACTCTCGGAGGGAACGGCCAAGTCTTTCTTCTTTATGTGGCAATAGACCACCCTCTCCCTAATGCCTGCCCAGGGCATGCTGCTCCCTACGTTCATGAAGCTTGAGTCAGCTGCCCCTGTCTGAGTACACTGGCCCTGGGAGAGCCAGGCTTGTTATCAGAAGCCCACACAAAGCTCGGCTCACAGAGGCCAATTAAAAGCCCAGCGTGGGAGACCTTTGGCATCAATGACTTCTCCACCTAACTAAGGACCACAGAGGAGCTAGTCCACCAGCTTTGTTAAGTGCCAGGAGAGCCAAGAGGAGGTGACTCCATACTGATGCTCTGTGGGTGAGCTCTCTGCTCCCTCTTCTGATTCCCACCTCCCTTTTGACTAGGGAAATGTGGGTCTGATTAGGAAGCTGAACTTGGGCCAAACAGTTGTAGCCCTGGTCTCATTGGACAAACCTGAGAGAAAGACAGATTCCCTCAGAAAAGACTGAAGGACAACCGAGGTCCCTGGGCTAAAAGAAGTAGCCAGGAGAGAGAAGGGTCTTCAGTAAGTCACACATTTGCAGATAACGGAACCAAGGTTCAGTTCCAAGCCACCACACTCTTTCTTGCTTGAACACCTCCATCTGTTGTTTGTTTCTATATTTCAAACTATATTTCTACTACTGCTACCTACCAAAAATTGTATAGGTCTCTCCTCACACGTGCAAAGATCTATGGAACAGAGCATGAAAAATACCTCTCTTCTGATTAAAATATATTTACAGTCATTGGAATAGAACATGACACAGTCCCAAATTCCCCCAAAGAAAACAAATTTCGACATAAGAAGAAGAAAAAGAGTAATTTGCAAGAGACAACTTTCAAAGTTTAGACACAAAGATTTTTGCAAGAGAGAAAGGCTAATTAGAAAGGAGAATTTCGTTGGCAGTTTGCTGGAGTTGGCTCCTGCTGGTTCCCAAGAGCTGACTGTGAAATTTGCAGGAAGTTTCCAAGCTGGTTGACATCATTTTGGTAGTTTGAAATCAGCAACGGTGGGAGTCTTTACACTGGGGAAATTGGCAAACGATCTGAGACAGGACGGCCTGAGCACCGGCAACCATTTGTTAAAACACGTTAACAGCATGCAGTCGAGGAGGGTCCTTTTCCATTTTTAAATGTCTATGTGTATGAATTTTGACGTGTTAAAAAGTCAGAAAGCAAAGCAGCAAAAACATTAATTTTGGGAGGTGAGGCTAACAATTAGTTGTTTTAAATCTTCTTTTACTGTTTTTTTTTTTTTTTTCCCATTTCAGGTCTGGGTACTCTTTGTATAGGAGTTAATCCTTTGAGCTGGAGAGACAGCTTGGTGAAGTTCTTGCTTCGAAAGCTTAAGACCCTGAGTTCAGTCCCCAGAACCCATGTAAGAGAGTGGGGTGTGTTGGTATCCCCTATAGTCCTAGTTCTGGGGAAGGGGGGGGGGCAGGAGGGTCACTGGGACTCAGTGGCCAGCCAGTTTAGTTTAATTGGTAAGTCTGAGCCCATGAGAGAACCTGACTTGGTGGACTATGTTCCTGTGTAAGACAGACAGACAGACAGAGACAGACAGACAGACAGACAGACAGACAGAGAGACAGAGAGAGAGACAGACACAGAGACACAGAGACAGAGACACAGAGACAGAGAGAGACAGAGACAGAGAGAACTCTTTCTCTCCAGGTCTGTGACTCACATCTTTTATGCCCCTGTTTTTCCTTTCTCTTGCTGTCCTGGTCTCTAGGTTTTGTCTCGTTTTTGAGACAAGGTCTCACTAGGTAGTCCCAGCTAGCCTGGAGCTTGCTGTACAGACCAGGCTGGCCTTAACTCAGAAGTCGATCTGTTTGTTTGCCTGGGAGTGCTGGGATCAAAGGCATGTGCCACCACTCCCTGTCACTTCTCAGGATTTCACTCTCTGAGTAGGATAGTGCTGAAATCCAAATCCCTCGGCCACTGTAAGGCTGCCTATTCGATGTCAGGCTGGAAGAATGGCCGCTCACCGGTTGAGTGCTTGCTCCTCTTCCCAAACATCTAAGTTCAGTTTCCGGCACTCACATGGGTGACTCAGAACCACATGCAGCTCCAGGCAATCACTCACTCCTTTCTGGACCGTGCCAGCACCCGCCCTCACATGTGCACATACCTGCTTCCCCTATTTGCACATAACAAAAATTTAAACATCCTTAAAAATATAAGAACTCCAAGTGTCCGCCAGGTAAGGAGAGCAGGCGAACAGAACAGACTCCAGGCTCCAGGCACACAAAACCCCAGCAGCTCTGAGCAAAACAGGCAACCCCACAGGCCGATCCATCCTCCCTTTCCCCAGGAGGTGTCTGGTGTCCCTTTGTTGTTGAGCTGATGCCCGCTCTCCACACCTTTACAGCAGCAGTCACACTATACACTCACTGTGGTTGGACGTGCTTGACTCTAACAGTCATGTAAACCCAGGCACCGAAATCCCAAGTGACCTATCCGAAGCTACGGATGGAGGGGCAGAGCTGGGACAACAATCCAGACGTCAATACCATATTTCAGAGTTCTGTTTACTTTAGGGGAGCGCATAGACTGTACCTCTGGCCTCACACATTCGGGGCAAGTGCTCTACCACTCAGCTAGAACCTCAGCCACTTTTGCATGTTGTATTTTGAGAAATGGTTTTACTGAATTGCCCAGACTGGCTTTGAATTTGTTCACTCAAGCCGACCTTCCTGTATCAGCCACTTGAATAACTGGGGATCACAGCCTTGTGGCACCTGATATGTCAAATTTCAGGATTAATCTTCTTCAGTGGACTGCAGAAAATACTCCATGAGACCTCACATTTGCCACTGTGTAGCTAGAATTAGGTGACAGACCCTGGTGTTCCGTGATTCAGTAAGCCCAAGACAACCTTTATGACTAAAGGAGAGGCTTCTGACCCCAGCTTGACTCGCTTTCGAAAGCTTCTGGTGTCTGCCAGAAGACAGGTAAAAGTTCTACCTCCCTTTTCTTCCACTTCCTACGAATTCTCTGTATGAGAGACTTTGGAGTATAGCGTGAATGTTGGCATTCCTGATATGCCGATATACAATGGCTCTCACTTTCTAACCCAGAGACTGCATCTCAAGACCACCTGATACCATCAAGTCCTCTGTCTCTGAGCATGATGGAGCTGGACAAGAAGACTTGTCAACTAAATGGCCTTCTCAAGCAGACCATGGATAAGACATTATCTGTAGTATGGGCTGGCTCCTGATGGTGGTTTCCCACCTCTGCTTCTGTGGCTGCCCTGGTTCATTGGTGACTAACAAGGAGGACTGACTCTACAGATATGAGGATTCTGAAAAACCAGAAGGGGGCCCTTTGAGAAAATGTGTTCAGGAAACTATGGAAAAGGGCAAACTCTAATTCCAAGGCTTGTTTGTCAATCTTCTGAGACAGGTAGGATCTAACATGTTAACTAACATCTTCCAGTGTCGTTCGTTCCTGTGATGTCAAAAGTTCCCCTTGATGTGTAAACTGAAACCAAGAAGTAAGAGGCCATAGTTCCAACTCTACTCCTCCGCAGTACCACCAGAACAAAGTACAAGCACCTTCATTGATTTAGACACTGTGTTTCTTTATCATTGTGCTCCTTAAGGAAGGGTTCTGGTATCTTTAAAATAGTGCATTTGATAGACATTCATACAATCTAACATCATTACTAAAAGACTGAAAAAAAAAACTTGATGCACAGTGGGGGGATGCAAAGATCCCAGTCGAAGGAGTGACAAAACAGTCGTCCTTTAAACCAGTGGCTCTCAACCTTCCTAAGGCTGTGACCCGTCAACACAGTTCCTCATGCTGTTGTGACCCCCGACCAGAAAATCATTTTCACTGCTACTTCATAACTTTAATCTTGCTATGACTCATAATGTAAACATCTGTGTTTTCTGATGGTCTCAGGCGACCCCCATGAAAGGGCTGTGCGACTCCCAAAGGGGTCCGCAAACCTCCAGGTTGAGAACCGCTGCCTTAAACGCATGGTCGCTCCTACTCTAGGTGACCTTTACCGTGGCACACAGTTGACCTTGCACCCTTTTCTTTTGTTTACTCTTGTTCTCAATGGTGAGGAAATGATGTCATACTTTTCAGGTTTGGAGCTGGCTCTGCTACCTGTGCTCGCCCACTTGTTGAATAAGATTTCCTGTCTGTGGACCCTGGCCAGTCCAGCAGCAGATCTGCCAGGCCTGGTGACCTAACTCCACATCCTCTGTGTCTTCACACGTGCAAGTTCACATCAACTCTGGTGGCCCTGGAATCTGCCAACACCTCCCTTCCCCTGAGCCCGGGGTGTAACAGGCTAATCATCTCGATGCTCCCCTCCTCCAGTAGTGTGCACAGGCTCTGTGTTGCTAATGATGCTGCCGATGAGTGTAGGGATAACGGACAGCTATGCACAGGATAAACCAAGAAGACACACTGCAGCAGCATCCTTACAGACTGAGACCCTGCTAAAGCTCTCGGCAGTGGTACAGACATTAAAATAGTAACAGTCTGTGTAGCGCTGCTTCCTCTTTTGTCAGAGGCGGAGCCATGGAGCTACAGATCACCACGAAGGTTCTCCACGTATAAACAGCAAATAGGTTAGACGCATCCCAAGCGTAACACAAGATCCTGCTTATTTGCACAACCGAGCGATTCCTCCTTTTACAAATTGCATCACTGCAGTGCTTCCATAAATAGCCGGCCTCCCTAATGACTCAATCACAAACTCTTCTTTAAAAAAAAAAAAGCATGCATTTCTTTTTTCAAGATCACAACTCCCACAAAAAAAATATGCGGTGCAATTAAAAATGAAAAAAATTTGTAAGTAAGTGAAAAGACAAGAAAAAAACCCCTAGAGCTGAGAGAACTCGGAGTATCTTGATGGTTTTGCTAAAGCTCTGAGAAACCATCCTGGCTTGGTGCTCTGCAAGCCAAGCATCCCTCGGACCCCACGTGTGGACAGTGCTCCAAGCTGCTGGGTTCTGTCTGGGGCAGGTTCATCCGTTACTATCATTGCTTATTCTTAGCATCTCCCTCAGGATGGCCTAATCCAAGAAATCCCGTGACCCCCAGATCAAAGTGAGTGAGAGTCCACTCTGAGCTCCTTGTGAATTCTCTGTTGTTCATTCCTGATCCTTCCAGATAGTCCACAACAGCCAATGAATGAGACTCTAGAACTAGGATAGGGGAAATCCAGGGTTACCTGGACAGCCACTCCTTATAGATCTCCTATCCCAGACAGATAGGCCTCCAGACCCTTTCTTCCATTTCAGAAGCCTGTCTTAGTGGCAATGGAAATGCTTCCTGAGAGGAAACACAGAGAATCCTATTCAGCAGGCTCTATTAGTGCCCATTGTGTGACAGTCTCTGAGCCTGGCTTAGGAAGGCTTGCTATAAACCTGTGAGCGACGGGAGAGACACAGTGGTGACAGACCCCGAGCCCGTGACACCATCACGTTGGCTTAAGAAGCTTTGATAAAACCAAATTCTCTGCCGTTTTCTTCTTCATCCTTTTTTACTTCCACAAACAGACCCGGCTCCCAACGTGACCTACTTTCCCTTCCTTTGTGCCTATGCAGAACTGACAGAGCTATTTCTTTAGCCTAATACTATCAGCGACATGCTTTTCATCTTTAGGAAAAGAAAGGCCTGCGTCCATCTGCCAGAGGCCACAAGTGTCAGCGAAAAGACCGACCATGACTGAGGAGTTATGGCAACTTCGCTGGAAGACTTGCATGAGAAAAACAAACAAACAAAAAACAAAACAGCAACGAAATCTAGATCTTGACCTTTGGAGAGAGTTCACGTTTAGTTGAAAGTGTTCAACAAGAATCAAGATGTTATTAATGAACTAAGTGGCTGCAAGCTTTCTCTAATAGCCTAAGACCTCTTCCTCCAGTAGCCGTGGCTGGGCCTGGAGTCCTGCCACACTGTGACCCGCTCAGCTCTTCCAAACTCTGCATTGTGCATTAAAAATTAATTGCCCTCTTCCAAGTCTTCAGAGACTCAGAACATGGCAGGTTTTTAAAGGACAAGGAAGAAAGCTATAAAAATAAGGCTCAAGTGCTCCGTTTGGATAGAAACCTGGTGCTATTAGTCAAAATTAAGTTGGTATTGACTTTACCTTCTATTTTTACCTTGGAGGTTGTGCGCCTTTCAATGTTTGATCTGTGTCCCTCTTCAACACTGAGACTCCAAATTACAAGTGGTAACTGAGAGGCAAGCACTCGCTCGTGACGTTGGAAATGTCACTGTTGGCCTGAAACTCTGGCACTCCGTGGGGCTCAGAGCTTCTCTTTAATCCTCTGGGAGGAGAACAGAGCCTGTTCTGAGTTTACTAGACAGACTTCAAAGGTGACACACCTGTAGCCTTGAGAGTCACTTGCATTTACTCCTAGCCCGGGTAGCTCAGCCACACGATCTCCAGGCTGTCCAGTCGAGTCAGCATATTAACGCTGTGTGGAGTGGGACTCAGCAGCTTCATAGCCCACAGGGATGTAAGATGCACACCTCGAGGCTTCCATGTAAACCTCATTCCATCCCTGCAGCTGGTAAATAGGTCATCCTTGCACTCATTCATGCTGTGTTTACCATTACCTTGGGGGTAGCCCTGTGCACGGTACTGAGATGATCTACCCATCATCAATGAACATAAGGAATAGAGAAAGTCTAGGACACATTTGCGTCTCCACCATCATTTCTCTCTGCGTGGAACCCCACTGAGTCCCTAAGTCTGCTTAGTATTATAGGACCTTTGGTGCAACTGTGACATTAGGTGGGAAGGGTGGAAGAGCCACTCTGTCATACCCTTTAATTCTGCTCCAATTTCCTCTCATCAGCGCTGCTGGCCTGGCCCTAGTTCTAACTGCCCAGGCCTCATTGTGACTTACGATCACAGTAGCATCTGGGGATGTCACCCTGTCCCCTGAGCGGATGGCTGTGCTGTGCTACACGTTTCTTGCTGGCCTTTCCTTCTGACTTCTGACGTTCACCAGCCTCTGGAGGCCTGGCATTCTTCATCTGAATTGTGTGCTGGTTCCAGGCCCTCTACTATAAACACTCCCACCTCACCTGTGCAGAGACCTAACGCCCGGCTAGGTCTGGGTTTTGTGAAGTTGGCACTGCCCCCTAACCCTTTGCCTTGGATAGGGTATAGTGGCACCAGGTGAAAACAGAGGCTTGCAAAGAAGGTCCAGAGCAATGGTCTGCTTGCTCCCAATTTATTGCCTTGTTTTCAAATACAGTAGTAAAAGAACTGCAGCAACAACAGAAAGCCTTTCAGTGATCCTCTCGACTTAAACTTGGACAAAGTGAAACGGCCAAAAGCTTAAGAGACCTAGACAAACCTCCCCTCAAGAAACATGGATTGAATCAGGATTGTTGGCACACACCTTTCATCCCATCACTCAGGAGGCAGCCGCATGCAGATTTCTGAGTTTAAGGTCAGCCTGGTTTACGTAGTAAGTTCCAAGACAGTCGGGACTTCACAGAGAAACTAACTCTCTCTCTCTTTCTCTCTCTCTCTTTCTCTCTCTCTCTCTCTCACACACATACACACACACACACACACACACACACACACACACACATGAACCTAGAAAGAAAGAAAGAAAGAAAGAAAGAAAGAAAGAAAGAAAGAAAGAAAGAAAGGAAGGAAGGAAGGAAGAAAGGAAGAAAAAGAAAGAAAGAAAGAAAGGAAGGAAGGAAGGAAGGAAGGAAGGAAGGAAGGAAGGAAGGAAGAAAAGAGGAAGAAAGAAAGATTAAAGAAAGAAAAGAAAAAGAAAGAAGGATTAAAAAATGGAGGGAGCTAGAGAGGTGGCTCAGTGGTTAAGAGCACTGACTGTTCTTCCAGAGGAACTAGGTTCAATTCCCAGCAACCATATGGTGGCTCACAACTGTCTGTTAGCTCCAAGATCTGACACCCTCACACAGACATGCAGGCAAAACCCTAATGCATATAAACTAAAATAAATGAAGTATTTAAAAAAGAAAAAAAAAAACTGAGGCACAAAGAGTCCTCCTAGATTAACAAATGGAAAAGCGAGAACCCAAAGAAGGACACTAAATTAGCCCGTTGGGGACCCTGCCTGACTCAGTCCAGCACTGCCTGGCCAGCAACGTGATCACTAATACTTTTTTCATGTCTTTGGGCCTTAGCTTCCTTTTCATTAGTACTGTAGATAATAAGGCCATCGAAAAACTTTAAAGGATCCTCATCTCTTTATAGAGGGTGGGTATATAGACATGGCCCAGATGAGACTGTTTTTTTTTTTTTTGTTTTTGTTTTTTTTTAAATCGCATAACAGAGAACTGGATATAAAGCAAGGAGTCGTTTGTTGTGAAAGAGCAGTAGAGAGTGAGAGTCAGATCACACACCTGTAATCCCAGCATCCAGGAGGTAAGAGGATGGAAGACCAGGAGTTGAAGGTCAGCCTTAGCTACATAGCAACTTTGAGGCCAACCTGGGGTATATGGAGTCCTACCTCAATTTAAACAAAAAAGAAAGAAAAGACAAGGAAAGAGGGAAAAAGGCAAAGAAGAAAAATATCAAAGTGTAGGAACAGGAACATATAGACAACACCAAAACATTTTCTACCTGACATATCCCAAAGGCCTTATTGAATAGGGATGTCCCAGGGTCAGACATTTGAGAATGGCTCTCTATTGCATACCTCCGTGAAGCCATCACTCAGAGGGAAGACTCTGGGAGGTCCTGTGCTGTAGAAAGCCGTTTAAGGCTTAAACTATTACAGTGGAGCCTCTGAGATTTATTAGCATTCAGAACCCTGCCTTTCATACCCACCCATTAGCATCATATGAGTTCCACGGTATGGGAGATAATGCCGTTAACAAAGTTTGGTTTTGTTTACATTTTAAACACAAAGCAATGTCCAGCAAAAACCCAAGCGGGCAGAATGCTTTAAGTCCAAGTCACAGCTCACGTTAGGCACACACTCATAGTCCCAGCCCACTTCAGGCTCCTCAGTCTTACTCACCAACAGAGGGTCATTGCAAAGGCAAGCGGTGGCCTCTGCCTTTGCCAGCCACCTCTCCTGGGAGTCCGGGACACACAGCATGCTGTCAGCAAGCCACCCAACACAGAACTAAATCACAGCGCTGCCTCCTCACCTCAGGGATGTGCCTCTGCTTGCTTGGAGACTGCTCCAGGACAACTAATTGCTTTTCAGCCCAGGCTCCACAGCTTTCTCACATCCAGTATTCCCTAGGGCCATACATATTTGCTCAAGCTGTATCGGAGAGCAGGATGGAGGGAGAGGCAATGGAGGGGAGGGAGGGGGAGAAAGAGAGCACACAGTGGTGGGCAGGAAATGGTTTTTCATCTTCATTACAAGTTGCGTTACCATTTTTAAAGCCTTTCACTTAAAAAAAAATTAAGAAGCACCCTTTCAGTTGTGTCTTTGGGAATTCGGGCTGTAGGCTGAGGCAGAGAGAGAGCTACAGGGAGACATGGCTACCACCACTTGTCTAGAAGTGAGAAAGGGCGCCACCCACAGAGGAACAGGTGCAGGTCTCCTCTCTAGTTATTGTCAACAGCACCATGGCAGGAGGGCCAGTGGGCCTAAGACGGTTTGGATGGATGCCGGATGTGCCTAGTGAGGAGTGCCTGAAGAGAGAGCCATCAGTGATGGGCCAGAGAGAGCAGCCCAGTCTCTGCCTGCTTCCTTTGGGCAATTCTGATGGCAAGGATGGCAAGCTCATATGTGATGCTGAAAGTAGGGTGCTGCACGATGAAACACAGCAGGAGGTAGAACAATCTAGAATGTGGGTCAGGTGGACACGGGCAGGTTCTTTTCATTGCATCTCTGTACTTGGTGTGTGTTTATGTGCTGTGGTGTGCATACTTAAGTTAGAGTTGTGACAACTTGTGGGAATCAGTCCTCTCTTTGGGCTACGTGGGTCCTGAAGATCAAACTCGGGTCAGCAGGCATGGTGGCAAGCGCCTTTATTAGCTGAGCCACCTTGCAAGAATGCGTGTGCAGGTGCATTTTTTTCCTTAATGAGAAGGAAACGAAAGCTTTCTTCCAGATTCTTCAGGTTGCCCGGGTATGTATAAACCAAAAACTTGAAGCTACCCTCTCTCCCTGAGGCAAGTATCCCAGAGGTTCCAGAAGTTTTGGACATCTGTTCTTCAGAGACATCCCATGACCTCAATGTTCAGAGTTTATTTCCCACGCCCAAGACCTGAGGGTTGGAAGCGGAAGGCAGAGATGAAGAGGGGCAAGAGCAGACAGAAACAAGAAGCTGCACTTAGAAACAGTGACCCAGAGTCCCCAAGCCTTTTCTAATCTTAACAAAGGGGAAAGTAAAGAGTGACAGTTTTGTTGTCCCCGCCCCCAACATTTTCTTTCTTGTAAATGCAAAGCAGCAGGGCTGAAGAGATGACTTAGTGGTTGAGGGCATTCGCTGCTCTTGCAGAGAACTAGTGTGCAGCTCCCAGCACCTACATCAGGTGGTTCACAACTACTTGTAACTGCAGCTCTGATGCCCTCTTCTGGCCTCCACAGGCATTGCCATACATGTTCATACACACTCACACTGACAAAGAACATATAAATAAACTGAAAAGGTGGTCCATATCGTGCTCTGCTACTTTTTCGTAAGCAATGTCACCCTCAGGTAGACCAGCAAATGGGAATGTGTGGCAGGTTGTCATTAGGTCATTTCCTCATTGCTATGATAAAGTGCCTGACAGAAACAACTTAAAAGGAAAGACAGCATTGTTCTGGCCCACGCTGTGAGGCTATGGTTCGTGGGATACAGCTAGGCACAGTGCATCTGCACTTAGAGACTGGAGCAGGACAAATGCCAGGGCTCAGGTTGTCCCTTTAAATTCAGTCTGGTCTCCAGCTCACAGTTTGGGTAATTCTTTCTACCTCAACTATCCTAATTTACAATTCCCTTCATAGATGTGCCAAGAGGTTTGTTTGTCTTCTAGGTGACTGTGGTGGTTTGAATAAAAATGGCCCCCATAGGCTCATGTATTTGAAGGCTTGGCTCCCAGTTGGTGGAACTGTTTGGGAAGGATTAGGCGGTGTGGCCTTAGGAGAGGAGGTGTGTAATAGGGGGTGAGTTTTGAGGTTTCAAAAGCCTATACCATTCCAGGTTATCACCTCCCTCCTCCCTCCCTCCTTCCCTCCTTTCTTTCCTCCCTCTTTCCTTCCTTCCCTTCCTTCCTTCCTTCCTCTACCTAATGCTTGTAGATCAGGATGTAAGCTCTCAGTTCCGCTCCAGTGTTATACTTGCTACCTGTTTCTATGTTCCCTGCTATAACAATCATGGGACCATGAGTCCCAATAAACATTTTTTTGGTCATAGTGATAGAAGAGTAACTAAGACAGTGATAATTGACCCTATCAAGTTGACAATCAATATTAACTGCCACAGATGGAGAGTGGAAAGACACTGGGTTCTGAGTCCAGAGCAGAAGTTGGTTGACATTCCCTATGGCATCCAGGTATTCCTCTCTCTGATGTCCCACAGTCAGACTGCCCCCAAAGATGCATGCCTTCTGAGCTTACCTGTTTTGATGCCTGTGATCTAGCCAGAGCTTGAGGTTACAGCTCAGAGATTCGTGCTCTCTAATGCCTGGCACACACTGAGTACACACATTGTAATCTGAGGACTGCCTTGTCTCTGTTAGCTGTATGCTTGTCTCTGTGTGCTTTAAGCACGGCTAGAAACTGGCCACTTTCACCTTGTGCCAAGTGTGTTTGGATGCAACTAATTAAGTGCTTGTCTGAGCTATACTCCTTTGCTGGTTTCTGATTCTCTTACAGGAAGTCTTGGTCTGTGGATTGCAGGATCAAGGGGTCTTCATAGGCTAGAGGCACATCTCCAGCTACCTAGTCTGGTTTCTTTCTTTCTTTCTTTCTTTCTTTCTTTCTTTCTTTCTTTCTTTCTTTCTTTCTTCTTTAAAGTTTATTTCATTTATTTCATGTATATGGGTACACTGTAGCTGTCTTCAGATACACTAGAAGGGAATATCAGATCCCATTACAGATGGTCATGAGCCACTATATGATTGCTGGGATTTGAACTCAGGACTTCTGGAAGAGCAGTCAGCACTCTTAACCTCTGAGCCATCTCTCTAGTCCCCCACCCCATCCTGCTTTCTTGTTCACATCGATCCTTCCTTGTCTCTGCTCCTCAGAGTTTCCATGTTTCTAATTCCAAATTATATTTGAGAACATACACATATCATTAAAACTTATGTGAAGAATTTGCCAAAGTGGGTTCCTTCTAAATTCTTTCCTTTCCAGGGTGGCGCCAAAAGACTATTTACTCTTCGTGGTCAGTTGTTGTTTTGTTGAGGTTCATGAGTCCCACCCCTGCCCCGCCCACTTTCTTTTTGTCTATTCTAATCAAGAAACTGCATAGCCTTTAAGCACATGGCAGAAAGAGACAGCATGCAGCATGCTGGGTACTGCCCTGGGTAAACGTAGAAAGCATCAGCCTGCAAGTCTCGTACCACAGAGTAGAGAGCTGCAACCCCTGGCACAAAGGGACTCAGTGGGGACATGCTGATGCTGGCAAGGTTCATCCTGAGCGACTAAGGGTTATCCTCAGAGCCCTCCCCTCCCCCCCAGCTTCCACGAACACTGTCACTGCCCTTACATACCAGTAACTCTTATTTGAATAAAATAGACATTTGGATTTCAAATAACCCCAGGCAGTGTTTAAAAATCATATCCTTAATTATCCATTCAGCTGAGCTCCGCCCTGACTTCAAGTTAGATTATTCCCAGTTTGATCATTGCTAAGGGGAAGTGGTGGGGGATGGGCAGAAGAAGGGCTAAGAAAACGCCTGTATGTCCCAGGCCAAGTGTAAACATCTGGAGGGGCTGCCACCCCAATATGGGGCTTGAGAGAAGCTTAGGCTAGCTCTTGGATTTAATGTTCCATTTAAAAATCTTCTTCTCCAGCCCTGATACCATCTACTGCTCCCATCTGATAGCTTTTGATTTATGGCTCTGCTGGTTGTCCTTGGCAGCCACGTGACACACGGCATCTGTCAAAGTTGATGGACACTAGTGATTCGGTATTGATTAGCTGCAGTGGAGGGGAGGAAAGGTCCACTCTGGCACAGGAAGCATCCATATCCTTCACTTGCTTGTGGTTTTCAAGCTCTTAGACGGTACGCCAGGCAAGAGAAAAACAAACCCAGGCAAGGATGAGGAGAAACTGAAATCCTCCCGCGTCACTGATGGGCATGAACGTGGTACAGCCACTGTGGAAAAGTCTGACAATCCCTCAAGAAGGTAAACAGAATCACCACACAACCCTGCAATCCCATTCCTTGGCTCCATACTCAAAGAGTGGAAAACACATGCAAAGCCACAGCCCTGTACACTAAGTCCACAGCAACACTATTCACAATAGCTAGCCCTGGAAACAACCGCAAAGAGTCACTGGTTAATGAATGGATAAGGAAAATACTGCACAATACATACAGTGGTATTTCTTTTTTTGAGGCAGTTTCTATATCCCAGGCTGGCATCAATTTTGATACATAGCCGAGGACTTTTGATCTTCCTATAGACACTCCTTGGTACTGAGATTATGGGTATGCATCATCATACCCAGTTTATATAATACAGAGACCAAGGCCATGCTAGGCAAGCCCTCTACTAACCGAAATACATGCCTAGTCCTACTATTATTTGACCATGAAAGACATGTTATAATTGATATATGCTATAACTTGGATGAACTCTGGAACAATATATGCTAAGTGAAAGAATCCAGAGGCTAACATGTTGTCTAATCCCATCGATCCACAGAACAGTTAGCAAACCAGTGGTTGCCAATAGCCGCAGAGAGGAGACAAGGAGAGGTACCGTTTAATAACGGTGGCACGTGTCACTTGTAAGATGATGAAACAGTTCTGGAAACAATGATGATGATTATAAAACGGGAAGCCACTTCAAGCCACTGAATTGGACAGATTGAAATGATAAATCTCGGGCTTCACGTATTTTACCACATGCACCGCAGGAGAATTTGTTCTGTTTGGTTACCCCTGCCCTGTCTCCAGTACCCTGCCTTTTTGCCTGTGCCTGCTGGTGTGTGTGTGTGTGTGTGTGTATGTGTGTGACTTCTGATGTTTGAACACAGCTAGAATTATTTTTTAAAAATGATGTATGTTACCGTTTGCTAACTATGTATATATGTGAGCATGTACACGTGACTGTAGGTGCCCATGGAATCCAGAGGAGCACATCACACCCCTTAGGGCTGAAGTTACACAGCGTTGTGAGCTGCCCAGGTGGGTGCTAGGCAGCTCTGAAAGAACAATATTCTTAACAGCTGAGCCCCTGCCTGGGCTTCATAAACTCTACATATCTAATCAAGTGTTCCGCAGGGATGTTTCCCATGGCTGAGTGTGGCAACTGTGAGTGCCCATTCTGTCCATTTTCATATCACAGCCTTTAGCTGATGATCTCCACACCCAAAGGGACATGCTTCTCTCTTCCGTCTGATCACCAAATCCATTTGGTCTTCGAAAAGTATCAGTCTAGCCTGTAACTCGGCTCCTGACTTTCAACTATAGTCAGTACATTGTACAGAAAACAAGTTTAAGTTAATAGGTTGTGCCGTAGACAGCCTCCCCCTGCCCCAAGCTGCGCTGCTCTAACTGAACAGGAATGAGCTCTGGTGCTTTGGAACAGCTGCCCCTAACATCTTAGTTTCTGCCGTAAACTTGAAGATCCCTAATCTAGCCACTTATAGGAAGTAAGAAGATACACATGGAGCCTGAAAGCTCAAATCGCCAAACTCACATTCAGTGGGATTTCCTTTATAACATGTAACCAAGCACGAGAGGTGTACAGCAGAGAACTAGACGTTCTGGCCAGTGAACACAGAATCCCACCCGGTGCCCATTAATCCAGAAGACTGAATTCCCAGAGGTCCGAGTCAGGAACTTTCCAGGGCATCACCGAGCTCCTACACTTGATCCCTTAACTTCGGCCTCTTTGGACCACATTCGACGAAGAGTACATTTTTGTCTTCCTCAAACCCTCCCATGGTAAATTCTAACCTGCCTATGAACTTGGCCTTCAGTCTTTGCAGAACTTCAGACTGCAGCATCGCTGTAGCTGATTCACATCATCTCATGGATGAACAGACAGGCGCAGCTCATGGCTTGAGCCTCCCTCTAAGGCTTCATGCCCAGGCTTTAACTTACTGTTTCCAGTCACCTTTAGGAAGGCTGTTCGGTCATCAGTTAACATGACCACAATAATACCAGAACCTGGACCTTCAGACATGCCTTCCCATTCTGCACAGACTGAAGTTCTCCTGAGTCTTGCTGTCACCTGCATTTTCTTCTGCTACAAACTCTACCTGGCGTGGAACCTATCTCCAATCGCTTACACAACTCTGCTCACACTGCTAACACAGCACTGGGAAGAGCGTGGCTCTCTCATCCCACACCGATCGCAGGGCCAATAATCAGAGCTGAACCACTGCTGAGGTGGCCATTTCTCCACCTCAGTAGCTCTTCATTGTGTTCTCATGCTATGTCCTGAATTAAGAACCTGCGACACTGCACCTGAAGTTTGCATCCTCTTATTTAAGGCTCTTACCATGGGATCCCACCTTTCTGCTCTATAACACCTAGTCTACCACCCATGCCCACCTCACCCCATTACTCATTCTCCCCTGGGACCAGTACAGCCCTCGCCCCGCAAACCTGCTGTTCTCCAGCCCACTTCTGGAATTCTGTCTCTCTCTCTTCTACTCTGCTATGTATGCAGACAGCGTATGTTGTGGCAACTTTGTGCAGAGCGCTAAGTGCTTAGGAATGTGTGCAGACAAAACGCAGTATGAAACCCTCCTTGGGGCAATTTCACACTATCCAGGTACAATCCGTATCACATCTGCCCCCAATCTCACTTTCTCCTAAATATCATTACAATAACCCTAGGCACATCTACCTTCTTCTGTTTACAGTTCAAAACGTCTACTTGTTGGCTTTCTACTGCCTCGAATCACTCTGCCCATGTAGGCTTGCTCCATGAATCCCTGAAGCACGCCCAGGACTGAACTCAGGCACCTGGCACTCAGCATGCACATTGCTTAGGAAGCAGACAGAGCATACCACGGCTGACCAGTAAATCTACGTTGTCAGGCAACTCACTGTGCCCAAGTCCAACACTAGAGCCACCAACCCCATTGTTGTTGACATTTCTCCCATTACTGTTTGATTTCTCTAGAGAGTCGCTGAGCAATTGCACCCCTTTCCTCCCTGTACTGATTCATCAAGGGCGGGTTGTGCTCAGGCCCCATTGGAGACAGGCTCTCCAAGTGTGGAAGCCTAAGACACTGTGGGCAACTCTCTCATAAACCATTTACTTTTTTAAATCCTTTAGGGGCTGGAGAGATGGCTCAGTGGTTAGCAACATCAATTCTTTTCACAGAGGACAAATTCCTTCCAGAGTATCCACATCAGATGCCTTACAACTCTACCTGTCTCTCTAGTTTCAGGACACCCGACAGTCTCTTCTGGCCTCCACAGGCAC